>NC_052151.1:60562569-60847569 GCF_902713615.1 Scyliorhinus canicula | reverse complement strand
ATTCCATACTTCCTTATTTTCTGCAATAGCCTACCGTGGGGAACCTTATCAAACGCCTTACTGAAATCCATATACACCACATCAACAGCGTTACCCTGATCCACCTGTTTGGTCACCTTCTCAAAAAATTCAATAAGGTTTGTGAGGCATGACCTACCCTTCACAAAACCGTGTTGACTATCGCTAATCAACTTGTTCTTTTCAAGGTGATTATAAACCCTATCTCTTATAACCTTTTCCAACATTTTACCCGCAACCGAAGTAAGGCTCACAGGTCTATAATTACCAGGGTTGTCTCTACTCCCCTTCTTGAACAAGGGGACAACATTTGCTATCCTCCAGTCTTCCGGCACTATTCCTGTCGACAAAGACGACATAAAGATCAAGGACAAAGGCTCTGCAATCTCCTCCCTGGCTTCCCAGAGAATCCTAGGATAAATCCCATCTGGCCCAGGGGACATATGTATTTTGACATTTTCCAAAATTGCTAACACCTCCTCCTTTTGAACCTCAATTCCATCTAGCCTGGTCGACTGAACCTGAGTGTTCTCCTCGACAACATTGTCTTTCTCCAGTGTAAACACTGACGAAAAATATCCATTTAACACTTCCCTATCTCCTCTGATTCCACACACAACTTTCCACTACTATCCTTGATTGGCCCTAATCTTACTCTAGTCATTCTTTTGTTCCTGATATACCTATAGAAAGCCTTAGGGTTTTCCTTGATCCTATCCGCCAACGTCTTTTCGTGTCCTCTCCTCGCTCTTCTTAACTCTCCCTTTAGGTCCTTCCTGGCTAACTTGTAACTCTCAAGTGCCCTAACTGAGCCTTCATGTCTCATCCTAACATAAGCCTTCTTCTTCCTCTTGACAAGTGCTTCAACTTCCTTAGTAAACCACGGTTCCCTTGCTCGACAACTTCCTCCCTGCCTGACAGGTATATACTTATCAAGGACACGCAGTAGCTGCTCCTTGAAAAAGCTCCATATTTCGATTGTACTCATCCCCTGCAGTTTCCTTCCCCATCCTATACATCCTAAATCTTGCCGAATAGCATCATAATTGCCTTTCCCCCATTATGGAATACAATGTTGACAAATGTGAGGTTATCCATTTTGGTAGGAATAACAGCAAACGGGATTATTATTTAAACGATAAAATATTAAAGCATGCCGCTGTTCAGAGAGACTTGGGTGTGCTAGTGCATGAGTCACAGAAGGTTGGTTTACAAGTGCAACAGGTGATTAAGAAGGCAAATGGAATTTTGTCCTTCATTGCTAGAGGGACGGAGTTTAAGACTAGGGAGGTTATGTTGCAATTGTATAAGGTGTTAGTGCGGCCACACCTGGAGTATTGTGTTCAGTTTTGGTCTCCTTACTTGAGAAAGGACGTACTGGCGCTGGAGGGTGTGCAGAGGAGATTCACTAGGTTAATCTCAGAGCTGAAGGGGTTGGATTATGAGGAGAGGTTGAGTAGACTGGGACTGTACTCGTTGGAATTTAGAAGGATGAGGGGGGATCTTATAGAAACATTTAAAATTATGAAGGGAATAGATAGGATAGATGCGGGCAGGTTGTTTCCACTGGCGGGTGACAGCAGAACTAGGGGGCATAGCCTCAAAATAAGGGGAAGTAGATTTAGAACTGAGTTTAGGAGGAACTTCTTCACCCAAAGGGTTGTGAATCTATGGAATTCCTTGCCCAGTGAAGCAGTTGAGGCTCCTTCATTACATGTTTTTAAGGTAAAGATAGATAGTTTTTTGAAGAATAAAGGGATTAAGGGTTATGGTGTTCGGGCCGGAAAGTGGAGCTGAGTCCACAAAAGATCAGCCATGATCTCATTGAATGGCGGAGCAGGCTCGAGGGGCCAGATGGCCTACTCCTGCTCCTATTTCTTATGTTCTTATGTTCTTATGTTCTTATAATTCTTGCCTTGCGGTATATACCTATCCCTGCCCATTGCTAAAGTAAACATAACCGAGTTGTGATCACTATCACCAAAGTGCTCACCTACATCTAAATCTAACACCTGGCCGGGTTCATTACCCAGTACCAAATCCAATGTGGCCTCGCCCCTTGTTGGCCTGTCTACATACTGTGTCAGAAAACCCTCCTGCACACACTGCACAAAAACTGACCCATCTATAGTACTCGAACTATAGTATTTCCAGTCAATATTTGGAAAGTTAAAGTCCCCCATAACAACTACCCTGTTACTCTCGCTCCTGTCGAGAATCATCTTTGCAATCCTTTCCTCTACATCGCGAACTATTTGGAGGTCTATAGACAACTCCCAACAGGGTGACCTCTCCTCTACTGTTCCTCACCTCGGCCCATACTACCTCAGTCGACGAGTCCTCAAGCGTCCTTTCTACCGCCGTGATACTTTCCTTGATTAACAATGCCACACCCCCCCCCCTCTTTTACCATCTTCTCTGTTCTTACAGAAACATCTCCAACCACACATGACTTGCCAATTTGTATACTCAATGCCTCGGCCAATGAAGGCAAGCCTGCGGTATGCCTTCTTGACTATCGTTTCCACCTGTGTTGCCCCGTTCAGTGACCTGTGGATCTGTACACCTAGATCTCTCTTACTATCAATACTCTTTAACTTTTTTTTAAATTTAGCGTACCCAATTATTGTTTTCCAATTAAGGGGCAATTTAGCGTGGCCAGTCCACCTATCCTGCACATCTTTGAGTTGTGGGGGTGAAACCCACGCAAGCACGGGGAGAACGTGCAAACTCCACACGGACAGTGACCCAGGGCCGGGATTCGAACCCGGATCCTCAGCGCCGTAGGCAGCAATACTAACCACTGTGCCACCGTGCTGCCTGACTATCAATACTCTTGAGGGTTCTACCATTCACTGTATGTTCCCTACCTGCATTAGACCTTCCAAAATGCATTACCTCACATTTGTCCGGATTAAACTCCATCTGCCATCTCTCCGCCCAAGTCTCCAAACGATCTAAATCCTGCTGTATCCTCTGACAGTCGTCATCGCTATCCGCAATTCCACCAACCTTTGTGTCGTCTGCAAACTTCCTAATCAGACGTGTTACATTTTCCTCCAAATCATTTATATATACTACGAACAGCAAAGGTCCCAGGACTGATCTCCGTCCTCCTCTCTGCCCGTCCTCCTCTCTGCCCGTCCTCCTCTCTGCCCGTCCTCCTCTCTGCCCGTCCTCCTCTCTGCCCGTCCTCCTCTCTGCCCGTCCTCCTCTCTGCCCGTCCTCCTCTCTGCCCGTCCTCCTCTCTGCCCGTCCTCCTCTCTGCCCGTCCTCCTCTCTGCCCGTCCTCCTCTCTGCCCGTCCCCCTCTCTGCCCGCCTGCCTGTCTCTGTGCCCGCCCCTCTCTCTGCCCGCCCGCCTGCCTGCCTGTGTCTTTGTCCGCCTGCCTGCCTCTGCGTTGTACAGGAGTTTCAACCACAAGGTGAACCCTCCCCAGCCCAAACCGCTCTAGTACCTCTATTCGACTCTGTCGAAGGCCTTTTCTGCATCCAGGGAGACGCTGACCTCTGGTGTTCTCTCCCCGGAAAGGGTCATTATTACATTCATCAGCCGCCTGATGTTCGCAGTTCGCTGCCTACCCTTGCCAAAGCCCGTTTTATACACTGTGCAATAGACAAGGGTATGAGAATTGGGTACAATATACAAGAACCTTCCATTGGTATTGGCCCAGCCTTCTCTCCCCTGTGGTGCTGCTGATCGCCAGCCAAGCATGATTCTTCGGCGGGCAATTAGGAAAGCAAGGGTGTCGTTCCCCTTCCTCATGAATAGTTCTGGCTGGTTCGATACCCCGAAGACTGGCACTCTTGGCTATGGCTCCACTCTCACCCCCAAAACCGTGGACATTGCCTCAAATAAGTCTCTCCAGAACCCAACAAGTCTGAGGCATGCCCAGGACATGCGAGTGTGGTTGGCCGGGCCTCCCTGGCACCGTTCACATTTGTCTTCCACCTCTAGGAAGAACCTGCTCATTTGGGTTCTTGTCAGGTGTGCTGTGCACCACTTTCAGTTGCATGAGGCCCAGCCATGTGCAAGTGAGGTGGAATTGGCCCTATTGGATTGGATTGGATTGGATTTGTTTATTGTCACGTGTACCGAGGTACAGTGAAAAGTATTTTTCTGCAAGCAGCTCAACAGATCATTCAGTACATGGGAAGAAAAGGGAATTAAACAGAATTCAAGAAAATACATGAGAATACATAATAGGGCAACACAATATATACAATGTACTACATAAGCATTGGCATCGGATGAAGCAGACATGGGTGTAGTGTTAATGAGGTCAGTCCATAAGAGGGTCATTTAGGAGTCTGGTGACAGTGGGGAAGAAGCTGTTTTTGAGTCTTTTCGTGCGTGTTCTCAGACTTCTGAATCTCCAGCCCATCCCTAGTTCCTTCTCTCATTTTTCCGGTGTTTTGTCCACTGGGGAGGGTGCCCTTTCTAATAGTCGCACTGTCCCCCCCACAATCAATCTCCCCGAATAGGGTCATTATCACGTTTAGCAGTCGCCTGATGGTTGCTGTTGGGGGGCTTGGAGGTGTGCAGCCCCCATTAGAAGGCCTCAAAGGCTTTGTTGACCATTTTAAGATTTGGCTTCCGGTCCGCCTTCGCTCTCCTTCACCTGCGCTATTTCCCTTGCTATTTCTCAGCTGGTGAGCCAGCAGAAGGCTAGCCTTGGAGGATGTGCTTTTTAAAGGTGATGTGCTGGTTCTATTTCTGCTGTCGCAGGATCTCTGCTGTTCTTCCTTGGCCCGGTGGTCTTAGCCATAACAGGCTGGTGAGATGGAAGGCTAGCAACCAGGCATGTTGGAGATGGGAAATAAATGCTGGCCTTACCAGCAATGCCAAGATTCCATAAGTGAATAAAACAAATGCATGCCATGTAATCAATTACCAGTGCCCTAATTTTTTCTTTATCACATTGCCTTTTTTTCTCCCCCTCATGCCACCTCTTTTGAAGATGAGGAACAACATGGTCGAACCATGTTCTATTCATATCCAATCTCCATGCACACTTTCCAACTGGATAGTGATCAAAAGTATCTTGACTTGACTCGAAGACAAGTTGTTCCGACATTTTTCCAAAGTGCTGTAAACTATAAATGTTTTGTCACACTATGATTTTGTCACATTAAGATGGTCTGTTCCAAGGACTCGTGCATGATGACAATTCTTGCGTGGTTTAAGAACCCTTTTGCTGTCTCCTAAGCTCTACTTTGTTTTTGCCTCCTGGTTTTGTAATGAGGGAATATATCCATATGCAGGAAGATCTACGAGGCTGAATGAGTAGCAACCTGGCAAAAAAAAAAATGAAAACTCTATCAAAGGTCAGTAATTTCTCTCTCTTGTAGAGAGACTCTGTTGGAGACTGCCAAAGCATTACCAGACTAGGAAGAAGGAGGACCTTGCAAAGAAACAGAGATGCCTATCACTAAGATCACTAAGACAGATGATAATTTTTACGACGACTGTCTGACATGTTCCAGCTGTGTGATCGATAACATCAATAGAAATCTGTTGGAAAGACATCTAGGCTGTTTCCATAGAAACAACAGAATTGGCATTTGCCATTCCCTGAATGTGTTTATATTGGATATTTTAAAAAGGACATTTTATGAGTGATAACATATAATGTATATTCTCACAATTTATGAAATTGTGCTGCATCAGTTTCATAAACTGTTTGAATATATATTGATCTCCTGTGGTGTTAAACACACCAAGTCAAGGCAATGCACAATATTCAGTTCAAATATGGTTAAAGAACTATCAACCATCTTCTCTCTATTTCTCCATCCTTTCCCTCTCCCTCATTTTCTCCCTGCCTTTTTTTCCACATGTTCTCACGTTTGTGTGCGCTCTCTCACTCTCTCACTCACTCACTCACTCACTCACTCACTCACTCACTCACTCACTCACTCACTCACTCACTCACTCACTCACTCACTCACTCACTCACTCACTCACTCACTCACTCACTCACTCACTCACTCACTCACTCACTCACTCACTCACTCACTCACTCACTCACTCACTCACTCACTCACTCACTCACTCACTCACTCACTCACTCACTCACTCACTCACTCACTCACTCACTCACTCACTCACTCACTCACTCACTCACTCACTCACTCACTCACTCACTCACTCACTCACTCACTCACTCACTCACCCACCCACCCACCCACCCACCCACCCACTCACTCACTCACTCACTCACTCACTCACTCACTCACTCACTCACTCACTCACTCACTCACTCACTCACTCACTCACTCACTCACTCACTCACTCACTCACTCACCCTCTCACTCACCCTCTCACTCACCCTCTCACTCACTCACTCACGCTGCCTCTCACTCACTCACTCACTCACGCTGCCACTCACTCACTCACTCACGCTGCCTCTCACTCACGCTGCCTCTCACCTGTCTCTCATGTTACCTTTTTTCTCCCTTTTGCTGCCTTTTCTCCACGGTTTTCTGTCTGCCTGCCGTTCTGTCTTTTTCTCTGCCCTGCTTTCCATCTGCCCCGCTTTCCATCTGCCCCACTCTCCGCCTCCTGCTCTCTGTATCACTCTGTTCCCTTGCTCACTGGCTCCCTTGTTCTGCCTCCCAGCTCGTTTTCACCCTGTCAACTTGCTTCGTGCTCCCCCTCACCTGTCCCGCTCTCTGTGACAAAAAATTAAATTAAATATGTCAGCGAAGAATGATGTTTGATGAGTAACTATATCTGACTTGTGGTAGAATCTAGTGCATACCTGTTTTCCCAAAAACTTTTATTTCTGTTCAAAACTATTGTCTCTTTAGGTTTAGCATGGATTACATTTGAGATTGGCATGACGTGCAGGTTTTAATGAATGCTCAGTAAAGATAACTTCACTTGAATGTTTTCCTTTCAAGTGCAATGCTGAGTATCTGCATTGTGTAAACGGTCATGTATTAAATTGTTAGATTGCTCGATACACAATATTGCTACATTTTGATTATTCATTGGCTTCTTTACATTTTCTTTGCTCCCAATAGTGGTCTTCCCTTCAATATATTAGGAGAGCAGTGCAGAAGGGAATTGTCCTATTCTTAAGTGAAATTTCCCAGAATAATGCTGCCTGGTGGTTCCTTCTTGGTGTTAAGATTTTTTTCAGTTCTATTTATATTACCTGGTTTACAATAACAAGTTGTAATTTCACATATTTTGATTACTCACCAATTTCTTTACGTTTTCTTTGTTCCCACTAATGTTCTCCCCTCTCTGAAGTGTGGTTCTATGCGATTTGGTCATCTTCCAGCATCTCTAGTGGCCATTCCTCATGTACTTAACTTGATGACACTTTCTGTGAAGGCTATGTGACTGTGGGCATAATAAGTGAACTCCATGCTGACCTTGCTCAATGCTCCTCCTCGCATGATTTTCCAACAGATGATGCTGAGCAGCAGTTGGGAGTGCAATTCTTGGCTGATCTACCCCCTCTTCATTCATTGTGTGTCGACCATTGTAGCATGCATACTGAGATCAGCTAACTTGCCACTTATTTGGTCAACCAGCAGACTTTTCAGGGAGTCATATTTTACATTTTACTAGGGGAAAAGCCTAAATATTTTCCGTATACTGAAAATGCACATCTTTTTTGAATAAAGGTTACAGCAAAAGACTGGTTTTAAAGTTTTTATTGTAAATTTGTATTTTGCAGGAGTACACTGTACGCATGGCTTTAATCGAACTGGATTCCTTATTTGTGCTTATTTGGTGGAGAAGATGGATTGGAGGTAATTAATTTTCATAATCTAGAATTTACCCTCGAGTATATTGGTAGATCTGTGCAAAACAAAATATTTCTTTTCGTGAAATTTCTCAATAATGCTGGTGGCTCTTGCAAGTATATTGGTGTTAATTATTTTTGGTTTTATTTATATTTCCTGGTTTACAATAAGAAGTTGTAATTGTATGATATTGTAGTTAATAAAACAGATGGGCAAACATTTTCTTTATAATGTTCATCCACTTAAAGGGGAAGTGTATTCTACTGATTTGTTGCATAATCCTAAATGTTATACAGGGAATTAAACCACATGTGTGGACTGAATATCGATTGGTTACTTGTGGATTATTTCTGAAACTGGCACTTTCTTGACTCCCAAAATTACTTGATGAATGCACATGCATACTCAATGAAAGCTGCTTTTTGAACTGTCCACCCTCACGTGGAACATGCTGAAGCCTTCCTCCATGGTAAGTCTCCAGAATAAAGCCATTACATTCTCTCCAATTGAATCTTTTTTTTTCTTTAAATGAAAAACAAATTTATGAAATTCCTCAGATATGATTAAAATGAAATAGTCGAGGGCTCCATTGCTTATTAATAAATAAGCCACCAATGATGTGATTTTGATGAATTATGTGCCTGGCATCATTGGGAACTCTTCTCTCCCACACCCTTCCACTGCCCGCCCAAACAGTTCTACAAGTGTCACCCTACATATCTTCAATTTAACTGCACTTTTGTGTTCTTATCTGACTCCTTGTTACTATATTTTATCGTTTAGAACTGCTGGTTGGAAAGCATCTCATAGCTGATTCTGTTCAGAGTGAGTAGATCGCTAATCTATTGTCACTGGAACAGATTACTGATATATTTGGGCAAGCTGAACACAAAATGGTTGTTCTCTGACTGCTTCTGGCTTCCTAAAACATAGGATTTGGTAACAGCAGGGCACTGAGATATGCTGAAAAATGAAAAGGCCTGCTATTGTATGAGCAATTAGGATTATGTGGCAATTCAGTAAAAATATTTTTTGTTTTGTATTTCTGTTGTTCCACACTTTTTTGATTACAGTGGTAGCAAAAGCATGAAATTATATTAACTCATTATTGTTAAACCATATTGTTAAGACTTGCACGCAGGACTGATTTTGTAATCTCTTCTGTATAGAATAACATCAAATCTATCAAATGGCTGGTGCAAGGATAAAGCTTTCTATTCAAAAGTCAGATACATTAGAGTTTTTGTAATTTTCATGTATTTCGTATACATTAACATACATGTATATTTCATGTACATAAAAATACAAATAAAAGTAAAATATTACCATGGTTTTTTTTTGAGAAGGTTGTTTAACTGGCTCCACGTGTTGCATCACAAAGAAGTACTAGCTATATGGGTACAGTAGACCTCTGGTGATTTAAAGAGTCTGCAGTTAAGCACAAGAGAATAGATGGCAGCTAGTTTCAGGTGTTCAACCTGGAGATCGAAATTCTTCAAAGCACAGTTCCAGAATACTGGGAATACTTAGTAGGTCCAGCATCATTTGTGGAGAGTTACCATAATTTTAACTTGATCTGTCACCAATTATTGATTTAGGAACTACTGGATTATATTTTTGCTGGTATTGTTTTGGCTTTAAGATTGTGATACTTTATTCTTATTTGACAATCTTCAATGCACAATTCCACTATGCTGGGGATACTTAGTAGGTCTAGCATCATCTGTGGAGAGTTACCATAGTTTTGCTTTAATTTGATCTGTCTCCAATTATTGATTTAGGAACTACTGGATTAAATGGTTGCTGATATTGTTTTGGCTTTAAGATTTTGAAACCTGATTCTAGTTAGACTTATTTACAACCTACTTTCTGATATGATATCTGTGACTGTTGTACTTTTGTATTATCTAGCATTGAAGCAGCAGTTGCTACTTTTGCTCAGGCAAGGTCCCCTGGCATTTATAAAAGAGAATACCTGCAGGACCTTTTCAGTCGCTATGGTGAGGTAGATGATGCTCCTCCCCCACCAGAAAGACCAGATTGGTGCTATGAGGATGATGATGGAAATGTTGATGACGATGGATGTAGGATCAGTAAAGATTCAGAACCTGGCTCTTCAGGCTCCAATCCATGCAAAAGGAGAAAAGAACGAATTAAATTGGTAAGGACTTAGATTGCAAGGATATAGGATTATTGGTGGGGGGGAATATCAAGGCCAATCAAAATTAATTTTATCCAAAAATGCTGCAACAACATACTATTTTCATGTGCATTATAATATACATTTAGGAAAGATAATTTGTTGGAAATATTAGATGCTTTCTCCATAACTGTTTATAGAAATGAAATGAAAATCGCTTATTGTCCCAAGTAGGCTTCAATGAAGTTACTGTGAAAAGCCCCTAGTCGCCACATTCCGGCGCCTGTTCGGGGAGGCTGGTACGGGAATTGAACCGTGCTGCTGGCCTGCCTTGGTCTGCTTTTTTTTCTTCTATTTTTAAAAATAAATTTAGAGTACCCAATTATTTTTTCCAATTAAGGGGCAATTTAGCGTGACCCAGGGCCGGGGTTCGAACCCAGGTCCTCAGCGCCGTAGGCAGTAATGCTAACCACTGTGCCACCGTGCTGTCCGCCTTGGTCTGCTTTAAAAGCCAGCGATTTAGCCCAGTGGCCTACTAAATGGATCAATCAGCATAAAGTTTGATAAATGAGCGAAATCAGAATGAAAGAAAACATGGAATAATTAAAGATCCTTTAGCTCACCAAATTCTTTTATTAGTTTTTCATCTATTTCTAGTTTGCAACATAAACATTTGATTGCTCGAGTAGTCGGACCTTTACTAACATTAAGTTATAACCGTTGTTTAATTTTCTTAAAAGGGAGCAATTTTTCTGGAGGGCATGCAAGTCAAAGGTGTGACGCAATTGACAATCCAACCCAAATTAGCAGAGATCCAAAGGAAATGTCAACAATACTGCGGATGGGAGAGGTGAGTGACTTTCTTTTGCGAATAGCTCGCATGTTGTAGAATAAAAATGGAAAATACTGGAAATATTTGGTAGGCCTAGCATCATCTGTGGAGAGTTACCCTGTCCTGAAATAAAGTCACAGACCTGAAACTTCTGTTGTTTCTTTTTCCACAAATGTTGTCAGACCTGCTGAGTATTTCCAGCATTGTTAGTTTTAATTTCAGATCTTCAGCATCTGCATTATTTTGCTTTTGTATTTCATGTTGTTCAAAGTCTTTTATGAAGTAGTACTCTTGGGATTAGTAGGCTGTACCTCTGGCAATGATGGTGATTATTAGTTTTGGTTAATTCGTTCTTGGTTCTAATTGTTTGCAATTAACTTGTTGCTCTGCTGGTTTGAAGTTTTAGCAAAAGCATAATTAAAGTAAAAATCACTGGAGAGGAATTATTTCATGTACTCTCTCTGACATAGCAATGTTTTAGGCTGAAGTCTACTTGTGATGAAGCTCTTTGTGGGAAAAAAAAACCTTAGTGTTACTCATAAAATTGCATTATATTGCACTTGTTGGATCAAGAAATGTTGGAATGTATTAACCACCCTAACTTCTTTCCAGATTATCAGAGAAATTCCTATGTGCAAAATTCATGTCATCTCGGTCTGCTAAAGATGCTAAGAGAAATAAAAATAGTAAAGGCTGGCAATATTCAGCAGGCCAGTTATCAGTGGAGAGAAACAGTTAACTTTTCAAGTTGTGATGACTCTTCATCAGAGCTGAAGAAAGTTATAAATGTTATTGGTTTTGAACAAATGAAAGAGGGTTTGGAGGAACAAAAGGGGATGTCTGACATTGTGGAGACCAGGAGAGATTAAATGATAAAAAGGTTTTCAACGTACAAAAGCAAAGGAACTGGTAATGGCTACAATAAAGAAACAAATGATGTGTCTGAATGTGATGTCTGCACACTGCCATCCGAATGCAATTTGAAGGATAAAATAAACTAGATGAGACCATACCTGCCGTTCGCACCTAATCTGGTGCATAGAAGTAGAAGCAAAACAAAATTCTGTGGATGTTGGAAATCTGAAATTGCTGGAAATACTCCGCAGGTCTGACAGCAACTGCGGAGAGAGAAACAAAGTTAATGTTTTGAGTTGAATATGACTCTTCACAGTAACTTAATTTCAATGTTAATGCAAGCCCACTTGTGACACTAATAAAGGTTATTAATCAGAACTGAAGGAAGGTAGGACGGGCTCTATGCTTTTAGAAGGGGGGGGTCGGGAAAGGGGGAGGAAGAACAGAAGGTAATATTTGGGATGAGATAGGAGATTAAATGACAAAGATGTCATGGGATAAAAGTCAAAGGTTGTAGTAAATAAAGAAAACAGTTGTAGATGATGAACTCTGTCCCCCATTTTGATTATTTTGTTTTGCCATTTGCTGGTCTGTATTTTGTTTTTCATGGTTTGCTTTCAGACACAGCTGTTCATTATTTTGCCATTCACACACACTATTCACAATGCTTAGTTTCTTTACAACCTCTATTACAACTCCCTTTGCCGTTGTTCCATGGCATCTCTGTCAATTAATCACTTCCCACCTTTCACCCTTGCTGTTTGTCTTCCCCAAACCTCTTTCAACATCATAAAGCCCATCACATTTCTACTGTCCTTCTGTTCTGAAGTTGGTCTGCTCTTGCTCTTAACGAGGAGCTTATGCCGGCCATGAGGTAGGCTACAAAAACCACACTGGCCCCCATGAGGCGATAGAAAGAGCGGAGCAGGGATTGGAGACCCAGGAAGCGAAGTTGCGGGACCTGGAGAAAGCCGCCACCGATCAGGGTGAGTGGATTGCCTCGCTCGAAGCTGAGGGTGGCAAGGTTGGTAACAACCCAGAAAGCACTCAAGGGGAAAGTTGATGATCAGGAGAACAGGTCCCGTTGACAAAACCGGAGGGCAGGAACCTGACAGAATGGGATGATTGGGAAATTGGTCGAAGAGGACGGCTTCACCAAACCCCCAGACGTAGACTGGGCCCATAGGTTGCCCTGGCATGAGGGCGAAGGACCGACTGAGGGGAAGGAAGAGCTGGATAGGTTAGGCTTATCAGGCGTGCTTTGACACAAACGTGGGGGGGGGGGGGCATATTGTTTAGCAAGAGGTTAGCCTATACATCGACAACATGGTGACAGACCCAAGGGACATATATGATGGTTAGCAGTGTTCTGGAAGGGACACTGTGGTGCTTCCAACTGGGACAATGATGACTTCATTTAAAAAAAAAACAACAGTGGTGGAGATCCTCGACCTTGACTCCCACCAGCAGATCATGAGTGAGACTTCAGCTGTTTTCAGGACCCAATGATGGACAAGTCCAGCCTCCAGATCAGTGACAAATTTGGGAATGGCAAAGGAATTGAACACCTTTTATGGAGCAGATTTGTGGGTTGTGAGGCTGGACACTGCCCTCCTTGCCGGCAAGGCGTTCTGTTAGAAAATATCACAAGCTATCAACGGGTATGTAACCTGCTACCAAAATGGGAGGCACTGAAGGCAATGATGAGAGTAAATAATAGCATACAGAACTCTCGAGGAAAGAGCGGCAAGGCGATGGTTGATCAACTCCATGTTGGAAGTGGATCAGCGGTACTCCATGTCCCCAACTGTGGAGCTGCTGGTGGAGAGGAAAATACTTTTAAAAAAAAACAAGAGAATAACTAAGGAAAAGGTAGGACTCATCAGACATGTACATGGTAACTTGTGGATTGATTTAGAAGATGTGGACAGGATTATCAATGAGTACTTGTCTCTTTCTTCACGAAGGAGAGGGTTGATTCAGACTTTCTCATTAAAGAGGAGTGTGAAATGTCCCTCACGGCTGCCTGCTTTCTCAGAAAGTGAGACAGTAGGTGGCTGGCCTTGCCTCCATGCTCACAAAAAGGTCCCCATGCCTGGTGGAGCTGGTTCCCTGTTTTCCCAGTTGAGAGCAGGTCAAATTCCATTTGTGACCGATTCCTCGTCTGTTGCCATGGCCTGGGTAGAATCTACTTCCTTGGTAAATATGGATGCAAAGTATTCATTTAATACCTCATCCATGCCCTCAGCCTCCACTTTTCAGTCCCCCCGACACACAATTATTAATTATTCTGGTACTGGATTGCCCATTGTCCTTTTCCATCTACATCCTAAACCTTGCAATACAATGATCGCTGTCTCCAAAATATTGCCCCACTGATCTACTTGGCCTACCTCATTTCCAAGAACCAGGTCCAACAATGCATCCTTTCTTGCTGTACAAAAATTTCCTAAGAACAATCTGGGAACATTTGGCCCTCTCTGCCCTTTGGGAGCAGCAAGGTAGCACAGTGGTTAGCACAGTTGCTTCACAGCTCCAGGGTCCCAGGTTCGATTCCCAGCTTGTCTGTGCGGAGTCTGCACGTTCTCCCTGTGTCTGCGTGGGTTTCTTCCGGGTGCTCCGGTTTCCTCCCACAGTCCAAAGATGTGCAGGTTAGGTGGATTGGGCATGCAAAAATTTTCCTTGGTGACTAAAAAGGCTGGGTGAGGTTACTGGGTTACGGGGATAGGTTGGAGGTGTGGGCTTAAGTGGAGTGCTCTTTCCAAGGGTCAGTGCAGACTCGATGGGCCGAATGGACTCCTTCTGCACTGTAAATTCTATGATTCTTTACACTACCACTGTCTCGGTCTACATTCGGATAATTAAAGTCTCCCATTATAATTACTCTATAATGTTTTCTGTAATTTCCCTGCAGATTTGTTCTTATACATCCTCTCACTAGTTAGCGGTCTATGACTATACTGAGCAATGTAATTACTTCTTTTCTTGTTCCTTGGCTCGAGCCAAATTGATTCTGTCCTTGGAACCTCTGGGGCATCCTCTTTCCCCTTCACTGCAATGGTCTCTTTAATCAATTCCTCCACCCCATTTCCTTTCTTTCCTGATTGATTTTTATCGTCACATGTACCGAAGTACAGTGAAAAGTATTTTTCTGCGACCCAAGGAGAGTACACAGTACGTACATAGTAGATAAAAGAATAATCGACAGAGTACATTGACAAATGGTGCATCAACAAATAGTGATTGATTACAGTGCAGAACAAGGGCCAAACAAGAGCAGCATTGGACGTCGTGAATAGTGTTCTGACAGGGAACAGATCAGTCCAAGGGAGAGTCATTGAGGAGTCTTGTAGCTGTGAGGAAGAAGCTTTTCCTATGTCTGGACGTGCAGATCTTAGACTTCTGTATCTTCTACCTCATCGAAGCCTGGATGTGAGGGGTCTCTAACAATACTGTCTGCCTTCCTGAGGCAGTGGGAGGTGTAGACAGAATCAATGTGCGGGTGTTAAGCTTATGTGATGCGTCGGGCTGAGTTCACCACACTCTGCAGTTTCTTGCGATCTTGGGCAGAGCAGTTGCCATACCAGGCTGTAATGCAGCCGGATAGGATGCTCTCTATGGCACATCTGTAGAAGTTTGTGAGAATCGATGCAGACATGCCTAATTTCTTTAGCTTCCGTAAGAAGTAGAGACGTTGTTAGGCTTTCTTGACTTGCATCCCGTACCAGCCTCCCTGAACAGTTGCCGGAATGTGGCGACTAGGGGCTTTCGCAGGAACTTTATTTGAAGCCTACTTGTGACAATAAGCGATTTTCATTTCATATCATTTCAACCTGAGTGGACCAGGACAGACTATTGGTGATGGTGACCCCCAGGAACTTAAAGCTATCGACCATTTCAACTTCAGAGCCATTGATGCTGACGGGAGTGTATGTCGTGCTACGCTTCCAGAAGTCGATGATCAGTTCCTTGGTCTTTCTAACATTTAGAGACCAGGTTGCTTTCGGTACACCATGCAACCAAGTGATTTATCTCCCTTCTGTAGCCTGATTCGTCTTTGTTTGAGATACGACCCACCATAGTCGTATCATCTGCAAACTTATAGATTGAATTGGAGTTGCATCTTGCCGCACAGTCGTGTGTGTGTATGGGGAGTACAGTAGAGGGCTGAGCACACATCCTTGCGGGGCTCCGGTGTTGAGGACTATTGTGGTGGAGGTGCTGTTACCTATCCTGACAGATTGTGGTCTGTTGGTGAGGAAGTCAAGGATGTGGATCAGTTGCCGCGATAGGCGAACTGCAATGGATCAAGACCATCTTGGAGCAGGGCCGGCTCAAGGTACCGGCAACTCGGGCAGTTGCCCGGGGCGCCATGTGCTAGGGGGCGCCATCAAGGAGTGCGTGACCGGTGTCAGAGACCCGGCGCCGCGTAAAAGACTCAGGTCCCGCGCATGCGCAGTTGGGCCGGTGCCAACCAGCGCATGCGCGGTGGCCGCCCTCCCCCAGCGCATGCGCGTGCGTCCGCCCCGCACAAACATGGCGGATGGATCCAGGCTCGCCGTTGGAAGAAAGGAGGCCTGCCGACAGAGAGACCGGCCCGCCGATCGGTGGGTCCCGATCATGTACCAGGTCACTCAGGACCCCCCCGAAGGGCGCCGAAGTTCAGCTTGCCCGGGGCGCCAGCAACCCTAGGGCCGGCGCTGTCTGGGAGGCTGGCGTTGATCCGTCTCATGACTAGCCGCTCGAAGCATTTCATGATAACAGACGTCAGGGCCACCGGTTGGTAGTCATTGAGGCAGGCTACCTTGGTCGTCTTTGGTACTGGTATTACGGTGGTCTTCTTGAAGCAGGTGGGGACCTTGGAGTGGAGAAGTAAGGTGTTGAAGATATCTGTGAATACACTTGCCAGCTGGTCAGCACAGGCTCACAGTGCTCGCCCAGGGATTCCGTCGGGGCCCGTCGCTTTCCGTGGGTTTACTTTCAAGAGGGCAGCTCTTACCTCCCAGGCTGTAATAGTGGGTATGGGTATGTTCAGGGCTGTTGGGGTGGGTGGCACTGATGTATTGCCTGACTGTTCAAAGCGGGCATAGAACTTGTTCAGTTCATTGGGAGGGATGCTCCAGCCCCAGAGATTCTGCCTGGCCTTGCTTTGTAGCCTGTGATCTCATGTAAGCCCTGCCATAGACGTTGTGCGTTTGTGTCGTTGGCCTGGGACTCTAGTTTGATCCGGTATTGTCTTTTGGCATCCCTTGTGGCTTTCCGTACGTCGTACCTGGATTTCCTATATAGATCAGGGTCGCCAGACTTGAACGCCTCTGCCTGGAACTTCAGCAGGGAATGAACCCTTCGGTTGAGCCAGGGTTTCCGATTGGGGAACACCCGTATTGTCTTCTTTGGTGCACAGTCCTCGACACACTCACTGATGAAGTCTGTGAAGGTGGTTGCGTACTCGTCCAGGTTAGCTGCCGCGGGCTTGAATATGGACCAGCCAACAGACTCTAAGCAATCGAGGAGAGTATCCTCTGATGCCTCGGACCAGCACTGCACGGTTTTCTTAACTGGTTCAGCACGCTTGAGTTGCTGCTTGTAAGCTAGAAGTAGGAATACCGAATCGTGGTTGGATTTGCCAAAGTGTGGTCGAGGAATGGAGCGGTAGGCACCTTTGATGCTCGTATAGCAGTGGCCCAGGATGTTGCAGCTGTTGTGGTGGGGCTGGAGGTATGTTGATGGAGTTTGGTAGAACCTTCCTGAGGTTGGCCTGGTTGAATTCTCCAGCCACGATTGTCAGCGCTTAAGTTTCTTTGTTGTTGGTGATGGAGTGAGGTTCATCAAGTGCTTTCTTCACTTCCGCCTGGGGTGGGATGTAGACTGCTGTGATGAGTACACAGATGAATTCACGTGGGAGGTAGAAAAGGCGACTTGACTTCACGGTCAGGCATTCTCGGACTGGGGAGCAGTGGCACGCTAGGGACACCACATCTGAGAACCAGGAAGTGTTGATGGGGAGGCAAACATCCCTGCCCTCCGACTTGCCTGAGGCCATAGTGCGGTCCAACCGGTGGATTGAGAAGCGTTCGGGTTGGATGGCGCAGTTTGGTGTGGCCGGAGTAAGCCATGTTTTGGTGAAACAGAGCATACAGCAGTTCCTCACTTCTCTCTGGGAGGTAAGTGTGGCGTTGAGGTCATGCAGCTTGTTTTCAGTCACTTGGAGTATGCTGGGGAGAGGGGTCTCGAAGCTGCATAATTTAAGTCTTCTCTTCAGACCGCCGCATTTTCCCCGCTTCATGGGTCGGCGGCTACTCTTGGATGGGAGGGTTGGATTTCCGTAAGGTGGGTGGTTACGTTCGGAGGGGTCGTGGATGATGGTGACGGTGACAAGGTCACTGGAGGGGATTGTACATGGGTTGGTCTGGTCATGTGGGGTGCCGAGGTCGGGTTCACCTTCTGGTGTGATCTTCGCTTCGTTGGTGAGGCCTCGTGCCCCTGCAGTCCAGTCACGCTGAGATTGACCTTTTTGGTGCTGGATGGTGGAAAGGCTAAAAACCATGTTGTAAGTCGGGTCACGTGGTCGGAGACCAGAGGGAGCAGTCACGTGGTCGGACTCTGGTGTGGGCCTAGTCAGGCCTACATTGGTGAAAGGATGCAGCAGTTCACCATCAGCAAGTAAATCATGATATTTTGGTGGGTCCTTGTGCCGCCGCTGGGCGGGTAGGCCCGGGTCTTTGGGCCGTTGCTGGGCGGGTAGGCCCTGGTCCTTGGGCAGTCGCTGGGCGGGTAGGCCCCGGCCCTTGGGCAGTCGCTGGGCGGGTAGGCCCCGGCCCTTGGGCAGTCGCTGGGCGGGTAGGCCCCGGCCCTTGGGCAGTCGCTGGGCGGGTATGCCCCGGCCCTTGGGCAGTCGCTGGGCGGGTAGGCCCCGGCCCTTGGGCAGTCGCTGGGCGGGTAGGCCCCGGCCCTTGGGCAGACGCTGGGCGGGTAGGCCCTGGGCAGTCGCTGGGCGGGTAGAACCAGTCCTTGGGCAGTCGCTGGGCCGGTAGGCCTCGGTCCTTGGGCCATCGCTGGGCGAGTAGGCCCGGGTCCTTGGGCCATCGCTGGGCGAGTAGGCCCGGGTCCTTGGGCCGTCGCTGGGCGGGAAGGCCCCGGCCCTTGGGCAGCCGCTAGGCGGGTAGGCCCCGGCCCTTGGGCAGTCGCTGGGTGGGTAGGCCCCGGCCCTTGGGCAGTCGCTGGGCGGGTAGGCCCCGGCCCTTGGGCAGTCGCTGGGCGGGTAGGCCCCGGCCCTTGGGCAGTCGCTGGGCGGGTAGGCCCCGGCCCTTGGGCAGTCGCTGGGCGGGTAGGCCCCGGCCCTTGGGCAGTCGCTGGGCGGGTAGGCCCCGGCCCTTGGGCATTCGCTGGGCGGGTAGGCCCCGGCCCTTGGGCCGTCGCTGGGCGGGTAGGCCCCGGTCCTTGGGCCGTCGCTGGGCGGGTAGGCCCCGGTCCTTGGGCCGTCGCTGGGAGGGTGGGTCCTTGGGCCGGGTCCTTGGCATGTTGCGGGGCGGATGGTCGCAGGGCAGGTGGGCCTTGGTCCTCAGGCCGTTGCGGGGCCTCGGTCCTCGGGCTGCTGCAGGCGGGTGGTCTCTGCGTGGGTAGGCCCCGGTCCTTGGGCATACGCTGGGTGGGTAGGCCCCGGTCCTTGGGCCGTCGCTGGGCGGGTAGGCCCCAGTCCTTGGGCCGTCGCTGGGCGGGTAGGCCCCGGTCCTTGAGCCGTCGCTGGGTGGGTAGGCTCCGGTCCTTGAACCGTCGCTGGGCGGGTAGACCTCGGTCCTCCGGCTGTTGCGAGGGGGTTACGTCTTGGTCTTCGGGGCGTCGCTGGCCAGGAAGGCCCTGGTCCTGGGGCCGTCGTGGGGGGTGTAGGTCTCGGTCCTTGGCATGTTGCTGGGTGGGTGGCCGCAGGGCGGGTAGGCCTCGGTCCTCAGGCCGTTGAGGGGCGGGTTGTCCTCGGGCCGTTGCGGGACGGGTAGGACTCAATCCTCGGGCCATTGCGGGG
Source organism: Scyliorhinus canicula (assembly GCF_902713615.1). Lineage (NCBI taxonomy): Eukaryota > Metazoa > Chordata > Chondrichthyes > Carcharhiniformes > Scyliorhinidae > Scyliorhinus > Scyliorhinus canicula. The sequence goes on along the minus strand of NC_052151.1, from coordinate 60,827,942 downwards.
CAGATAGGCCTCGGTCCTCGGGCCATTGCGGGGCAGGTTGGGCAGATAGGCCCTGGTCCTCAGGCGGTTGCTGGGCGGGTAGGTCTTGGTCCTCAGGTGGTTGCTGGGCGGGTAGACCCCGGTCCTCAGGTGGTTGCTGGGCGGGTAGGTCTTGGTCCTCAGGTGGTTGCTGGGCGGGTAGGTCTTGGTCCTCAGGTGGTTGCTGGGCGGGTAGGTCTCGGTCCTCAGGTTGGCCCCCGGTCCTCAGGCAGTTGCTGGAGAGGTAGGTCTCGGTCTTCGGGGCGTAGCTGACCGGGTGGTTGTTGCCCGGGTAGGCCTCATCATCGGGCGGTTGTTGGCAGGTAGGTCACGGGTTTCCTGGTTGGGAGCGTAGGTCCGGTGGTGGCGGCGGCACATGTGGCATACTGATGGAGTGGTGTCTGTTCGGGTCATAAGGTCCGGTCCTCGAGGTTCGGATTATCCTCAAACCTGTAAGAAAACATAAAGGAGGATTATTAGTAATTATATATGAAGTGGCGAAGAGTTGTAGTAGGTCAGAATTGTGATAAACGATAAAAGAAAAGGATCTGATTGAGAGAGCTCGCAGAGTCACTCTGCTCCGGTGCCATCTTGGAATTTCCTTTTCTATGTTTTCTGAACACCTTGTACCCAGGAATGTTTAATACCCAGTCCTGCCCTTCCTTGAGCCAGGTCTTCCTTTTCGTCACAACATCGGATTTCCACAGGGCAATCTACGCCTGTAACTCCCCAGCCTTATTTACCATGCTCTGTGCATTCACATACAGTATCCCTTATTTAGACTTCATTATTTTTTCTCTTACTCCGAATCCACCTAATAACTTCCTTTCCGCAATACTAATGCTTTCTATCCCTCCCAGTATTTTGTGAACCCTGGCAATCTTCTCTCTTGGTTCCCCTGATGAGTTAGTTTAAAGCCCTCTCAGCAGCACGGCAAAATGTGCCAGAATGAAACCAGTCTAATCTCTGTTGAGGCCAAACCCATCCAGCTTGTATAGGTGCCGTCTTCCCCTGTCTCAGTGTCCTAGGGATCTAAAGTATGTCCTCCTTCGACATTTTCCCTGCCATGTATTCATCTGCCTTATCCTCCTATTTATTTATTCACTTGCATGTGGCACTGGAAGTAATCCGGAGTTTAGCATATTTGAAGTCCTGTTTGCTAATTTCCTATCTAACTCCCTAAATTCTGATTGCAGGACCACATCCATTTCCCACCTAAGTCATTGGCACTGATGTGGACTATGGCCTCAGGCTGTTCATCCTCCACCAGAAGGATGCCCATCGGTTGCTGCATGACATCCTTGATCCCTGGCACCAGAGAGGCAAAATATCACCCTGCTTTTTATGGGTGCGAATGGCTGTTTTGGTTTGGTCTTGTTTCTTTATTTCTTCACCTGATTTTTGGGTGGCTGCTATGCAATCATTCGCACCTTATTTGGACATATTTTCTATTTCTTTACTATACCCATTCCCACTTCCTTTGCTTTTTGTATCATGAAAATGTTGGCATTTAATAGCTACTGCCTTCCACTTTGTCACAAACCCTGGGCGAGATTCTCCGACCCCCCGGGGGGTCGGAGAATCGTCGGGGGCCGGCGCCAATCCCCCCCCTGCCGTGAATCGGCAGCACCGGAGATTCGGTGGGGCGGGAATCGCTCCGCGCCAGTCGGCGCGCTCCCCCGACGATTCTCCGGCCCGTGATGGGCCGATGTCCCGCCGCTGTTATGCCTCTCCCGCTGGCGTGGATCAAACCCCCTACCTTACGGTGGCGCGGGCGGGCTCCGGGGTCCTGGGGGGGGGGGGGGGGGGGGGGGGGCGATCTGGCCCTGGGGGATACCCCCACGGTGGCCTGGCCCGCGATCAGGGCCCACCGATCGGCGGGTGGGCCTGTGCCGTGGGGGCACTCTTTTCCTTCCGCCTTCGCCATAGTCTTCACCATGGCGGAGGCGGAAGTGACTCCCTCCCCTGCGCATGCGCAGGGTTGACGTCAGCAGCCCCTGACGCTCCAGCGTATGTGCAGACGTGCACCGGCCGGCGAAGTCCCTTTGACTCTGGCTGGCGTGGCGCCAAAGGCCTTCCACGCCAGCTGGTGGAGCGCCAACCATTCCGGTGCGGGCCTAGCCCCTCAATATTAGGGCTTGGCCCCTAAAGGTGCGGAAGTCTCCGTACCTTTGAGGCGGCCCGACGTCGGAGTGGTTCACGCCACTCCATCACGCCGGGACCCCCCACACTGCCGGGTAGAGGAGAATCCCGGCCCTTGCCTTTTGTTCATCCAAGATCTCGCCTCTCTTTTTTCAAAATCTATTACATTTCCAACTGCCCTCCATCAAGAATGGTCATCACATCTGAAAATTTAATGTTTTTTTCTGCCCACTAGACTCGGTCTGACCTGTTGAGTATTTCCAGCATTTTCTGGTTTTAATTCAAAATTTCAGCATTGTATTATTGTACAATGCCTATAGAGTTTGTCTAGTTATTGAGCTTGATAAGATTTTTATTCACTATCTGTCTGATTGACTTGAAAGCGGAAACAGTCAGAAAGTTATATGCTCTTTGCAACTTGCTGCCTATCTGATAGTTTGTCTTCCCCTATTCTGTCATGAAGAAAAATTGTTTTGAAATGATGGCAAATTTGTATTTGAGCTGCTTTTCTGGCCTGCAACATACGTCAGCCAGGGAGGGAAACATAATCCCGAAGTGTATCTGCCATCCTGAGGTTGACTTTTAAAAAAAAAGAATGGCAGGGAGGGTAGAAAGAGTGTCACTCCCTCAGCCCCTGATTTCCCAGGTCAAACTGGAAGATGCATTTTCTGTGACTGCGCAGTAATAGAAATTCTGTTAATCCAGGGCAGGATTTCCTGGAGCCCAGCCTGTTTCCATGGACAAACAAAACATTAAATTTGTTGAACAAAAGCCATATAAAGTCAGCTGGAAGGCAGATGGGGCCCGGTGAGTATTTGTTTTCTTTGAGACTTTAAAATGATTCAGATTTAAAATGGTAACATTTTTACTGTTTGGTTGCAGATTCTATGTCATTGTAATAATTTTCAGGAACCATTAAATTAAGGACCACATCTTGAATGATCAATAATTTAACTACTGAATAAAAAAGTCTTGTGAACAGTGCATGTCATATTTTAAATTTATTGATGGCAAGAAAATAATTTATTTTGCTTCAAACCATTTAATTTGACTAATATTACATACAAGTAAGTAGGAAAAGCTACCAATCAGAATTTGGTAATCAAACCAAAACCAGCTAATCTTTTGGATCAAAAGTAGTCACTAAATGCTCTAATGTTCTTTCATCCTGTTCTTTCATCAATTAACTGGCTATGAGCATTCAAATGCATGAGGCTGTGGGTACCTACAGCTACAGCAAAGGCTGTGGGTACTGATAATATTCCAGCAATAGTACTGAAGACTTGAGCTCCAGAACTTGCCAAACCCCTAGCAAAGTTGTTCCAGTACAGCTACAACACTGGGATCTATCCGGCAATGTGGAAAATTGCCCAGGTGTGTCCTGTACACAAGAAACAGGACAAATCCAACCCAGTCAATTACCGCCCTATCAGTCTACTCTCCATCATCAGCAAAGTGTTGGAAGGAGTCATCAACAGAACTATCAAGCAGCACTTACTCGGCAATAACCTGCTCACAGGCGCTCAGTTTGGGTTCCGCCAGGGTCACTCAGCTCCTAACCTCAGAACAGCCTTGGTTCAAACATGGGCAAAAGTGCTGAATACCACAGGTGAGGTGAGAGTGACTGCCCTTGACATCAAGGTGGCATTTATGGCATCCTTGGCATCAAGGAGTCCTAGCTAAACTGGAGTCGATGGGAATCGGGGAAAACTCTCCACTGGTTGGAGTCATACCTGACACAAAGGAGGATGGTTGTAGTGGTTGGAGGTCAATCATCTCCGTTCCAGGACATCACTGCAAGAGTTCTCAAGGTAGTATCTTTTTTTAAATTTAGAGTACCCAATTATTTTTTTCCAATTACCATGCAGATGAACTGCAGTAACTCACCAAGGTTCTTTAGTCAGCATCTTCCAATCCCACAACCACGACCATCTCGAATACAAAATCAGCAGATACCTGGGAACCCCACCACCTGGAGTCTCCAAGTCACTCACCACCCTGACTTGGAAATATATCGCCGTTCCTTCACTGTCGCTGGGACAAAATCCTGGAACTCCATCCCGAACAGCACAATGCGTCTACCTACTCCTAAAGGACTGCAGCAGTTCAAGAAGACAACTCGCCACGACTTGAGGAGAAATTGGATGCCCAAGAGGAGAAACTGGAAGCCCAGGAGGCGACCATTAAGGAGCTGGAGAAAGCAGCGACTGACATGAGCGACCGCGTCATGGCCCTGGAGAGGGAGGTGATGAGACTGGGCACAGCACGGGAGCCTGAAGGGCAGAGTAGACGACCAGGAAAACCGCTCGAGAAGGCAAAATGTCAGGATAGTGGGCCTGCCAGAGGGCATCGAAGGTAGAAACCCCACAGCATACATGGCCGAGATGCTGGGCAACTTAGTGGGGAGGAAAACCTTCCCCAACCCACCAGAAATGGACAGAGCACATCGGTCGCTGCGCTCGAAGCCCAAGGCAGGAGACCACCCGAGAGCAGTCATAGCTAAACTGCACCTGTACCAGGATAGGGAAACAATCCTGTGCTGGGCCAGGAAGAATAGAGCCTGCAAATGGGAAGGACACTCCATTCGAATTTATGAGGATATTGGGGCAGATATAGCCAGGAGACGGGCAGAGTTCAATAGAGCGAAAGCAGCTCCTCACAGGAGCAATGTGCGTTTTGGTATGCTGTACCCAGCGAAACTCTGGGCCACATACCAAGACACAGAATACTTCTTTACAGCCCCCGCTGAGGCAAACAAGTTTGTCGAGGAACACAGGCTCGAAAACCACCAGCGAGGGTAGGGATGAGGGGCCCCTGGCAAGGGGCAACGACACGCCGACGGGGTGGGGGGGAGGGGTGAGGCAATGCCAGGTCCCCCCGCCCCCGCCATGGCAAGAGCACCCTGAACAAAGAGCAAACCACTGCCCGAGGGACCGCTCCAGGTGGGAGGCCAGGCTCCAGCACGAGGGAACGAGAGAATGGAGAAGGAAGAGCAAGTGAGAGGGATGCAGGGTAGGATGGGGGAAGAGCGGGCAGAAAACTGCAGAGGCCAGGCAGGGGACAGTAACCCCCGAGAGGGGGGCCACCGTACTAGCAGGAAAGCTGGCGCCGGGGGCACGCAAAAAAGCACGGCCGCAGCGCGCCCCCAACAGGGGCGAAGGCGTCAGGCAGGGGATGGGGGGGGAACACCCATCAGAGTCGGGAGAGCAAACGGGGACAGGAACAGGGGAAAGAGGGACAAAGGAGGGGTATACGGGGGAGGAGGGAAAAGGGAGAGACCGGGGGCGGGGGGGTACACAGGGAGCGAGAGACTGGGGAGGGGGGATGCAGGGAAGGAGGGACAAAAGAGGCTAGAAAAGGAACAGGGCTACCAAATGCCACAACCAAGGGCTCGAAACAAGGAACCGCTGCAAGCACCCACCCAGTACGGTCTCTGGGCGAAGGGTGACCCCAGAGTGCAGGGGACTACCCGCGTGGCGGACACACAGTGGGCGGCCATTGCGGGTGCCCCCGGGACAAAGGGAAACCCCGGAGTGCAGGGACCCGACCGCATGGGGAGAGCAGCGACAGTGGGCATCCTGGACGGCCCCCTAACAAAGGGAAACCCCGGAGGGCAGGGGCGCGTCCACCAGATAGTATGGTTAATCGCACAGGAGCGAGGGGGCAGAAGCCCCCCACCAGGATAGTCACCTGGAACGTAAGAGGACTCAACGGCCCAGTGAAGAGATCCAGAGTCCTCACCCACCTAAGAAATATGAGGGCCGACATAGTCTTCCTCCAAGAGACACACCTGAGAGAGCAGGACCAACTGCGGGTAAGAAAGGGCTGGGTGGGACAAACCTACCATTCCTGCTATGGGACAAGGGCCAGGGGGGTGGCGATATTGATCGGCAAGAGGACGATGCTTAGGGCGACAAAGACGGTTATGGACCCGGGGGGACGGTACGTCATGGTCAGCGGGGCCCTGGATGGGGCACTGGTGGTACTAGTCAACGTGTACGCACCCAACTGGGATGACACGAGCTTCATCAAGAAGACCATGGCAGAAATCCCAGACATAGCGACGCATCGACTAATCATGGGGGGGGGGGGGGGGGGGGGGGGGGACGACTTCAACTGTGTACAGCATCCAAATACAGACAGATCAAACCCCAAAATGGGGAAAACCTCAAGCATGGCAAGGGAACTCAGTCACTTTATGGAGCAGATGGGAGCGGTAGACCTCTGGAGGTTCACCCACCCGGGGGAGAAGGAATTCTCCTTCTTCTCCCCAGTACACAACGTATACACCAGAATTGACTTCTTTGTGGTGGGGAAAACGGTGCTTCCAGGGATAGACAAAGTGGAATACTCCGCAATTGTGATATCAGACCACGCTCCACATTACATGGACGTGCGGCTAGAGACGGCAGTGCCCAACGCCCCACATGGAGGTTGGACGGTGCCTTACTAGCTGACAAGGCCTTCAGCGAAAGGATAGCGCGGGCCATAGCAGAGTACACGGAGAACAACCAGAACGGGGAGGTCTCGCCCTCCACGTTCTGGGAAGCGCTAAAAGCCGTACTAAGAGGGGAAATCATCGCTTTCAAAGCGCAAAGAGATAGGGAGGAAAGGGTGGCTAGGCAGCAGCTGGTTGATTCCATACTGGAGGTAGACCGTAAATACTCCGAGGCCCCGACCGTAGAGCTCCTGGCGGAGAGTAAAGAGCTACAAAGGAACTTTGACCTGCTCTCCACCAGGAAAGCAGTGCACCAACTCCGCCAGGCGCGTGGGACCCTGTACGAACACGGAGACAAAGCTAGCTGCCTGTAGGCGCACCAGCTGAGAAAACAGGCAGCCACCAGAGAAATTGCACAAATCGGGGTACCAGAGGCACGTTAGAAACAGAACTAGAAAAGATTAACAAAACCTTCAAGGCCTTCTACCAAGAGCTGTACACCTCAGAGCCCCCAAGGGGGGAGTCTGGGATGAAATGGTTCCTTGATGGACTGGACATTCCAGTCGTGGGGGAGGGCAGGAAACGGGGCTTGGAAGCGCCACTAGCACTGGGAGAGATCATGGATAGCATTAGCTCCATGCAGGCGGGGAAGGCGCCGGGACCAGACGGATTCCCGGCAGACTTTGACAAACAATTTGCAACAGCGCTGGCCCCGCACCTGCGGGAGATGTTCACAGACTCGCTAGCGAGGGGCACACTGCCACCCACGTTAGCACAGGCCTCAATCTCGCTGATACCTAAGAAAGACAAAGACCCAACGGAATGTGGGTCATACAGACCCATCTCACTGCTGAACACAGACGCCAAAATACTGGCCAAAATCCTAGCCAAAAAGCTAGAAGACTGTGTACCTGAGGTGGTCACACAGGACCAGACGGGCTTCGTCAAAGGTAGACAGCTTACCTCGAACATCAGGCGCCCGCTGAACGTGATAACGACCCCCTCCAGGGAGAGAATACAAAAGGTGATCGTCTCCCTAGGTGCAGAAAAGGCCTTCGACAGAGTCGAATGGAAATACCTCATAGAGGTACTGGAGCGGTTCGGGCTTGGAACAGGGTTCACCTCCTGGGTAAAGCTCCTATACAACGATCCCAGGGCGAGCATACGGACCAACAATACCAACTCCCAATACTTCCAACTGCACAGGGGCACCAGACAAGGATGCCCACTGTCCCTGCTGCTGTTCGCCCTAGCAATCGAACCACTAGCAAACGCGCTCAGAGCAGCAAAAAGCTGGAGGGGGATCCGAAGGGGAGGCAGAGAGCACAGAGTCTCATTCTATGCAGATGACCTGCTCCTCTGCATTTCGGATCCACAGAGCAGCATGGACGGAATCATTGTGCTCCTGAAAGAGTTTGGAGCCTTCTTGGGCTACAAACAACATGAGCAAAAGCGAGATCTTCCCAGTACACCCGCAAGTGGGGGGGGGAAGAGCACTAAAGGGGCTGCCGTTTAAACAAGCCCGACACAAATTCCGCTTCCTGGAGATCCAAATAGCCCATGACTGGAAAGGGATCCACAAATGGAACCTCACCAGTCTGACGGAGGAAGTAAAAAAGGACCTACAAAGATGGAACACACTCCCACTCTCCCTCGCGGGGAGAGTCCAGATGATCAAAATGAACGTACTGCCCAGGTTCCTCTTCCTGTTTAGATCCATTCCGATCTACATCCCCAAGGCCTTTTTCAAAGTGCTGGACAAACTAATCATGGCGTTCGTGGGGGGTGGGGGTGGGGGGGGGGGGGGGCAAAGCTGGGATCCCAAAGAAGGTCATACAAAACACAAAATCCAGGGGGGGGGGGGGCTAGCACTCCCAAACCTACAATTCTGCCACTGGGCGGCGACAGCCGAGCGAATAAGGGGAGAGATCAAGGAGCCAGAGGCCGAGTGGGTGCGCGTGGAGGAGGCCTCCTGCGTGGGGACCTCATTCCGGGCCCTCGCCACGGCAGCACTCCCATTCCCCACCCAAAAAACATTCCAGCAGCCCGCTGGTGATAGCCACCCTACAATCCTGGAACCAACTGCAGCAGCAATTTGGCCTGACCAAAATGTCAGACAAAGCTCCCATCTGCAACAACCATAGGTTCACACCAGCACTGACTGACGTCACCTTCAAAAGGTGGGGGCAGAACGGAGGGACACTGACAGTCAGGGACCTATACACGGACGGCAGGATCGCAACACTGGGTGAACTGACAGAGAAATTTCAGCTAGCCAGGGGGAACGAGCTAAGGTATCTGCAGCTTAAAAACTTTCTACGAAAGGAGACAAGAACGTACCCACAACCGCCACGACAGACACTACTGGAAGAACTACTGGACGCAAGCATACTAAACAAGGGAAACTGTAGTGACATGTATGACCGACTGACAGAAAGGGCCGCCACTGTACTGGACGCAACAAGAAAGAAATGGAAGGAAGACCTGGGGATTGAGATAGGGTGGGGACTCTGGAGCGAAGCACTGCATGGGGTCAACTCCACCGCCATGTGCGCAAGGCTCAGCCTGACGCAGCTAAAAGTGGTACATAGAGTCCACTTAACAAGAACCCGTATGAGTAGGTTCTTCCCGGAGGTGGAGGATAGATGTGAACGGTGCCAAGTAGGCCCGACCAACCACGCCCACATGTTCTGGTCTTGCCCCAGACTTGTGGAGTACTGGACAGCCTTCTTTGAGGCAATGTCCAAAGTGGTGGGGGTGAGGGCGGAGCCATGCCCGAAAGTGGCGGTCTTCGGGGTCTCGGACCAGCCAGATCTATTCCTGGGGAGGAGGACGGACGCCCTTGCCTCCCTGATTGCCCGCCGTAGAATCCTGTTTGGCTGGCGGTCAGCAGCACCACCCAGAGCTGCAGACTGGCTGTCCGACCTCTCGGAATCTCTCCAAATGGAGAAAATCAAATTCGCCATCCGAGGGTCAGACGACGGCTTCCACAGAATGTGGCAGCCATTCACGCGACTGTTCCGGGACCTGTTTCTGGCCAACGAACAAGAGGAAGAATAGCCAGGTAGGCAAGAATCAGGGGAAATTAGTCAAGAATCAGGGGAAAGCAGCCAAGGCATGAAAGGGAGAGATCGACTGGGAGGGAGGGAAGGGGGGGGGTGGAGGGATAGGCTAAACCTGAGGAAAGTAAGGCGAACCGTGGTGTGGGGGGGGGGGGGGGGGTGGGGGAGGGGGAACAAGAGAGGAGAACCAGTGAGGTGGGGGGGCAGCAGGGAAATGGGAGCCGGAAGGAAGGCACTGGATACCAAAACGTGCATGACATCTCCAGGAGCGGGGAACAAGGAAAATAAAGACGGAGGACGGGAGGAGCAGCAGAAGCGGAGGCGAGCGCGAGACGGCAGTGAGATCTCCACCCCCCCCCCCCTGCAAACAGTCGCCTACTTACGTGGTGTAAATAATTTTGCCAGGTGTACAGAGCTGCCGCTGTCGAGCTGGTGCACGATAACCTACCAGTTATTTAATTTCATATTTTATTGTATTTTTTTTCACTTATGTACCATTTTCTTCTCTTTGGTATGTTGGGGTGTGCCCTTCTCTTCTAGATATATGTTTCTTATCCTGTGTACATAACGGTAATTATACCTTGTTCAAAAACCCAATAAAAAACATTTATATAAAAAAAAGACAACTCACCACCACCCTTTGATGGGCAATTATGAATGGACAATAAATGCTGGCCGAACCAGTGATGCCCATATCCCGTAAATTAATTTTTAAAAAATTGACTGTGTGGGGCATCAAGTTCCATCGCAACACTAGAATCAGTGAGAATAAGGGGGAAAACTCTGCTGATTGGAGTCAAACCTGGCACAAAGGAAGATCTGTTTCCCTCACCATTGTGTCCCCTTCCCACCCTATCCCATGTTGTCCTTTGACACACGGTTTACTCTTGTTCTACCATTAACACATTCTGATAACTCCACCCTACCCCCTACTACAATATAAATTTCATCTTATATCCAGATTTTCTTGGTTTGACAGAGAATCACCCAGACTTGAAACATTATATGTTCTCTCTTCACTAATGCTGACAGACCTGCTGAGATTTTCCAGCATTTTCTGATGTTGCCTCTAGATTACTTGCTCATTGATATTACTCTAGTTGAAGGACTAGAGAATTAAATTATGTCTGTTAATTTGCAAAGAATATAATAAAAAAATTAGGAAGTTGGACACATTCTATTTGATGCAATTTACATCAAATTGCAAAAGTAATACAGATTGAAAAGATCTTGAGGCAAACATAGGTAGCCCAATAACAGCCTGTGGAAAATTCAGAGTATTTAATCCTTCTAATCCAAAGAGACATGGATTAGTATGTCAGTCATAACTGATTTTCCAATTTGCCTTCATTCATTGGTTATGTTTCACAAGTTCTTAGTTATTACTTTGTGTCATTGCACAGCATGATGGCTATTTTCCTGCTGAATTAGCTTCTCTATTATTCCTAGAGCAGCATGAGATGATGGGTTACCTAAATTGTTACTGTCTTTTGGCTGAAGAAGTAAAGCGTAATGCAGGCATGGAAGATCACAAAGAATAGTCTTGATTTTGCTCTCGGCAGTGAAAGAACAATTGTTGCATTGCAGTGTGTTTTGCAGGCTTGCTTGTAGTCCGCTAATTCGGCGTCTGTTTCAGTATAGCACCCTCTATCACAGATTTCTGCTGCCTGCAAACGGGGCAAGAAATAACAAGAGTCTTCAGCAATCAGATCGAATTATAAATACTGAGGTCTCAGTGTTGAAACCAGGAAGTTAAAAAAACAGAAAATGTAAATCATGTTTTAAGCATGTGCAAGAAGCAAAATAAAGATTGGGAAATATAATAATAATATTGTCAAAACTAGGCCTACATTAACATTGCAATGTAAATATCCGGATCGTCGGTCTGCCAGAGTGAAAGGAAGGATCGGATGCTGGTGCGTATGTGGGGAAGGTGCTCGAGAAGGTGATAGGGGAAGGTTAGTTCCCCAAGCCATTCGATGTGGACTGGGCATGTAGCGCACTTGTGCATAAGCCCCAGGGGAGTGAGCCCCCGAGGGAGATGATGGTACGGCTGCATCGGTTCCTAGATAAGGAACGCATCGTGAGGTGGGCCAGGCAGACAAAACGGTGCATGTGGGAAGAGTCTGAGATCCGGGTGTACCAGGACTTGGGAGCAGAACTTGCAAAGAGGAGGCTGAGTTTTCATAAAGTCAAGGCGGCCCTGTACGAGAAGCAAATAAAGTTTGGTCTGCTTTACCCGGCCCGTCTTTGGGTGACCTATGAGGGTCGGGAGCTATACTTTGAAGATGTGGTGGACTTCATGAAGGACAATAACCTGGTAGACAAACAAGGATCTTAAACCTTGACTGTGAAGAACTGAGTTAGAAGCTATGCGTTGTCCTTTTAAAAACCTTGGTCTTTTAACTCTGTAATTTAAATCGCGATGTTCGAAAAGCTACTTGAGTTTTTACATGTATAATTCCTTTTTCTTTGTTCGCTTTTTTCTATTTGGTCCTGCTTGAAGGTGTTAAGATAGATAAGATTTTGTTAAGGGAGGAGGGGTGGGCCTCTGTGCTTGGACCGTGGGAGGGATTGTTTGTTTGTTTTTTGTGCCATTGTTTTGGGAACTTATACTAAGAGTGGGGGGGGGGGGGGGGAACCAGCAGATGGTAGGATGCTAGGCGCAGGGGACGGGTGCTGCCAGGCTAGCTGGGAGGGCTAGTCCATGGAAGCAAAGTGGGGGGTGAGGTGAAGATTAACGTAGTGGGGTGGGGGGGGGGCAGGAAAGGGGGGCTGCTGCTGACGAGGAGGGGACTTTTAGGAGGTCGGAGGAGGAGAGTAAATGATGTTAGCTGCCAGGGGGTGGGCCAGGTGAGGTGCGGGGCATGGGCCAAGGGCTGGCCGAGGAAAGGTCATGGCTGATTGGCAGGGGAGGGGGTTAGTGACCTGGTCATGTGGAATGATAGTGGACTGAATGGGCTGGTCAAAAGAGCCCATGTGTTCGCACACGAGACAGCTGAAGGCTGATGTGGCCATATTGCAAGAGACGCTCTTGAAGCGGGGAGACCAAGTTAGACTGAAGAAGGGATGGGTTGGACAGGTAATCCATTTGGGATTGGACTTTAAAACAAGGGGGTTGCCAATCCTGGTTAATAAAAAGGTGGCATTCGAGGTGTTGAAGATAGAGGCAGACCCGGGGACGTAGATTTATTATGGTTAGCAGGAAGCTGGAGGGAATGGCAGTGGTGTTGGTCAGTATATACGCCCCAAACTGGGATGATGTTGCGTTTGTCAGGAGGGTGCTGGGGAAGATTCCGGACCTCGACTCGCACCGGCTGATTATTGGGGGGGGGGGGGGGTTATACTGCTCTGGATCCGAAACTTGACCAGTCGAGTTCCAGGTCGGGATCCGAGACTAGACTGGTCGAGTTCCAGGTCGGGAAAAGTATTAGCAATGACCACGCTCCACATAGATAGACCTATGGATAAGCGTCCACAGTGGAGGTTAGATGCAGGGCTATTGGCGGAGCATGAGATTTGTGAACGGGTGAGGGAGGCCATTCGGGGGTACATAAAGGGCAACGACACAGGAGAGACCGTGGCAGGGATGGTTTGGGAAGCATTGAAGGTGGTTTTTATTTTGAATCAGGCCCACAGGGAGAAGACTGAACGGGCGGGGTTGGACAGGCTGGTAGGTGAAATCTTACAGGTGGACAGGAGATATACAGGTGGACAGGAGATATACGGTGTCTTCGGATGAGGAGCTCCTGAAGGAGCATCAGAGAGTGCAACTGGAATTTGGGCTGCTATCCACAGGTAAGGCAGAAGGGCAGTTGAGGAGGGTGAAAGGGGCAATATACAAATATGGGGAGAAAGCCAGTAGGATTTTCTTCCTCATCAACTGAGGAAGCAGGAGGCGGCGAGAGAAATTGGGAAAGTAAAGGATATGAGGAGGAAGGTAGTGGTGGACCCAGGGGCGATAAATGATGTGTTTCGCAAATTCTATAGTCGACTCTATGAATTGGAACCCCCAGCCTGGGAGGAGGGTATGAAGCAATTTTTGTAGAGGCTAGAGTTCCCAAAGGTAGATGAGAATCTGGTGGAATGCCCTGGGGGCCCAATTGGGCTCGGGGAGGTGATAAGATGGGTTGGGGGTGATGCAAGGCCCCGGGACCTGATGGATACCCAGTGGAGTTTCCTAAAAGGTTTTCTGGGTTACTGGGGCTGCTTCTGGTTAAGGTTTTTAAAAAATATATATTTTTATTCTCCATTTTCTTCAGAATTTACACCCCACCAACAAACAGTAAAGGGTAACGAATACAATGTCAATCCCCTTATCAACAACAACGATCCCATTCTCCCACCACCCCAAACAACGACCCACCTGACAATATAAGCATCAAATAAAACAAACCTTCCCAGGGTGGGGAAAAAAAAGGGAAAAAGGAATCAGGAATCGCCTATGATCACCATTGACATATACAGTCCACACCCCCCTAATAATCAATGCCACCCAATCCCCGAAAGAGTATCGTGAATGACACCCATGAATTGTCGACATTGTCCAGGGCCTTCCACCCCTTTGGGCAGACCCACAATCCTCAGATTTGGTCGTCTGGATCTGTTTTCCAGGTCTTCCATTTTGGCGCTCAGACCCTTGTTGGTCTCTATCACCCTCCGCAACTCCCTCTCCATCAAGGTGAGTTGATCACTGTGCTGCGATAATGCCTCTTCTACTTCCTTCATGTCTCACCTTGCTCCTGCACCTCCGTCACTGCACTTGATACCGCCGCCCTCACCGGGGCAATCGCCTCCTCCACCAGCACTTTCAATACCGCCCCCATCTCCTTCTTCTTCGCTTCCATGTGTTTTGTGAACTGTTTTTCAAGTTCCACAGCCATCACCGTGGTCATTTCTTCTGCTGTGAGCGATGCAGCCTCCCCTGGTGCTCCAGCCTCCGCTTTCCTTGCAGTTCCTGCGCTGACTTTTTCACTCCCTGGCGGACTTCCATTAACCCCCTTTTCACAGCCATTTTTCTCCCAACTTGGACATTTTTTCTCCCTGTGCCTTTTTATAGCCTTCTCGGCCTCCGTTGCCTCCGGGACCAGGTGTTAAAACTCCGAAATTCCTATTCCTGAGCAGGAGCACTCCAGTGTGTGGCTGCCTCCTGCCCGTCGTCACCAGATGTCCCTCCTGGTTAAGGCCTTTAACGAGTCTAAGGAGCTTGGAGTGCTCCCCCAACACTATCTCAGGCATCAATCTCTCTTATTTTGAAGCGGGACCAAGACCCGGAGAGCTGTGGATCGTACAGGCTGATTTCCCTTTTGAACGTAGATGCTAAATTGCTGGCAAAGATCTTGACCACACATGAGGAGGATTGTGTCCTGGAGGTAATCGGGGAGGACCAGACGGGATTTGTGGAGGGCAGGCACCTGACGTCCAACATTAGACGGCTCCTGAATGTAATAATGATGCCAGTGGAGAGACGCGAGGTTGAAGTGGTAGTAGCTATGGATGCAGAAAAGGCCTTTGACCTGGTGGAGTGGAAGTACCTATGGGATATTTTAGGCATATTTGGTTCTGGGCAGGGATTGTGGATTGGCTCCGGTTGCTATGCCAGGGACCGGTGGCGAATGTAAGAACCAACCGGGTCCGGTCAGAATATTTTGGTCTCTATAGGGGGACAAGATGTTAAGTAATGGGTTAAGAGACATTCCAATTAATTGTCTCATTTATGTTAAGTATCCAGTAATTGACACTGATATGTAAAGGGGCTTCAGATGGCCTTTGTGTCAGGTGATGTGATGATAGAGTTTTGTGCAGAGTCCGTTAAAGTGTAATAAAGGTGTTTGTGGGAAAGGAGCAGAACCTTTGACTCTTTATACAACAGCAGCCAAACGTCTCCCAAATGGTAGCAGAGAACGGTTTGCACAAATGTGAAGGGTTGAAAGAAAAAACTTTTGCAGACCAAACCAAGGAGTGAGTGAGAAGAAAATAAAAGGATATATGGCTGAACCTCGGATAAAGATCGCTGGATATGATTATCCCCCCTTATTTTCTGAAAGGGGGTCATACGACCAATGGAGGAGTGCAGTAGTTATGTAGTTATATGGACTAAGGTAACTGCCTTGGGAAAGAGAAAACAAGGCATGGCATTGGCTCCTTCTCTACCTTATGACAGTAAAATCTGAAGCAAAGTGTTTTCTGAGCTGGAATTGGAAGAGTTAGACTCAGAAGAAGGTCTGGAGACTTAATTACGTATATGGATAAGATTTATAAAAAGGATGACTTGTTAAGTGCGTATGAATCAAGGCCGGATTTTGATAGGTTCCGGAAAGTAGAGGAATTCTCCATTGAAGACTATATAATGGAATTTGGCAGACTATATAAAAGGCTGCAGAAACACAACCTGGAATTCCCACAGTCTGTGTTGGCCTTTAAATTACTTGACTGTGCTAGAGTGAGCAACATGGATAGGCTCCTGGTTTTGACAGGAGTTTACTTTGCGAATAAGGATACCTTATTCGATCAGATGACAGAAGCTTTAAAAAACCTTCTGGGGAAACATTCGATTCCGATGGCTCTGATGACCCAGATAGGTCAGTCTGCAATAAAGCAGAATATGGAAGATACACTACTAACAGGATAGCGAAATTGTATGGCTACAAACAGGTTCCAAGACTATAGAAGTAGATCGGAACCCGGAAATTATGAAGACAGAAACCCAGTTAGAACCTACAATAGGAAGGTGAACCCCAGAAATGCATGGGGCATGATAAATCAATGTTTTTAATGTAACTCTCATTACCATTATGCTTTCAACTGTCCAACATGTTATAATAATGTGTTTGTGTGACACATGACACTGAAGAGTCAGAAGAGGAAAAAGATAGTGACCAGCAAGAAGGCATTGTCCTATTAACAAGTGTTTTACGCCAGTAATGAGGATGTTGGTTGCAGAATCCTTCAATTGTGCTGTATTGGACAGTGGCTGCACATCTATTGTGTGTGGAATTGACTGGTTAAAATGTTACCTGGACTCCTTGAATGCTGAAAATCGTAACAAGGTTAAGGAATTTGAAAGTTCCACAAGTTTCAGGTTTGTGGATGATAATACTCTGAAGTCGCTGAAAAGAGTGGTGACACCTTGCAATATTGCCGGAGTGAATCATTTCATTCGCATGGATGTTGTATCAAGTGAGATACATAGATCATAGAATTTACAGTACAGAAGGAGGCCATTCAGCCCATTGAGTCTGCACCGGCTCTTGGAAAGAGCACCCTACCCAAGCCCATACCTCCAACCTGTCCCCATAACCCAGTAACCCCACCCAACACTAAGGGCAATTTTGGACACAAAATTTAGCGTGGCCAATCCACCTAACCTGCACATCTTTGGACTGTGGGAGGAAACCGGAGCACCTGGAGGAAACCCATGCACACACGGGGAGAACATGCAGACTCCGCACGGGCAGTGACCCAAGCCGGGAATTGAACCTGGGACCCTGGAGCTGTGAAGCAATTGTGCTAACCACAATGCTACCGTGCTGAGCAGAGTGTCAATGAAGAAAGCACACACGAAACTGGATATGGAACAGGATAAGGCAACAGTTTTTGGAAAGAGGGTGGACTTACAATTTACACAGTTGAGAACTATTGAAAGGACATCCCACAGCAGAAGGGAAAGATCAAGTGGCAGTACAGAATGAGAAACCAGGCGGGAGAGGGACATAGTTTATCAAGGTCTCGGAACATGAGTAAGATTACGAATACTAATAGGAGTAGCAGCCCACATGCGCGTGAGATTTTGGTGGCTTCCAATAAATTAGATGAAAAAGTTATCAAAGATGCCAAACAGCAAGAACTGCATAGTTGGAGTGGATTTGGATTATACACGATAGTACCGGATAAGGGACAAAGAGCTCTATTCCACAGATGGATTTTCACGGAAAAGGTTCTTCTGGATGGAACTTATAAGGCAAAGGCTGGGCTTGTGGCAAGGGGATTTGAAGAAAACTTAGAAGATCAGGATTTAAGGGTAGATTCACCTATGGCAGGAAAGGTTATTTTAAAGATCTTCTTGGCTCTATTAGCCACAAAGGCATGGGAATGCAAATCTATAGATATAAAAGCTGCCTTTTTGCAGGGGCATCAGCTCCAGAGAGACATTTTTCTCTGTCCTCGTAAAGAGGCAGCTAACACAGAAGGGGTACTGTGGAAGTTGAACAAATGTGTATATGGTTTAAATGATGCGTCTAGAACCTGGTATTTTTAAGTATGGTCAGTTTTGTTAAAGTTAGGCTGTTGCCAGTTGAAAGCAAATCCGGCAATGTTTTACTGGCACACAAAGGAAATCTTTCTGGCATCTTTATGATGCATGTCGATGATTTTTTGTGGGGTGGGACTAGTGATTTCAAAGCTATTGTAATCTCTCGTTTGAGGAAAGAATTCAGGGTTGGAAGTCAGGCTTCCGGTGCATTTAAAAAAAATTGGACTGGAAATCGGACAGAGTAAGTTAGGAGTAACTTTACGCCAGCAACCTTATTTGGAAAGCATCTGTCCAATAGCAATTAGTGGTGACCGGGTTTCACAAAAAGACGCAATGGTTTCAAAGATGGAAAAAGAGCAACTGCGAAGTTTAATTGGGCAACTGAATTGGTTCGGTAGAGACTAGACCGGACGCGAGTTTTGATGTCTTAGAGTTGAGTACAAAAATGAATGATCCCAAAGTGGAAGACATAATAAGAGCCAATAAAGTGTTGGCCAAACTAAAAATGCAAGGGTGTGTTTTGAGATTCCCGGTTTTAGGTGACCTAAGGCACTTGAAACTCATAGTTTATAGTGATGAGTCCTATGCAAATTTGTGTGATGGGGTTTCAAGCACAGGAGGTTTTATAATTTTCCTTTTGGGGAATAATGGTAAATATTGCCCTCTTGTGTGGGAAACAAAATAAGGAGAGTGGTCAAAAGCACTTTGGCTGCTGAGACGTTAAGCCTTGTAGAGGCGGTGGATATGGGCTTTTTTATATCTCAGATATTGACAGAAATTTTGGGATTAGGAGATTTAGGTAATATACCTATTGACTGTCACATTGACAATAAATCCCTGTGGGAAAATGTACACTCTATAAAAAGTGTCAATGAAAAAAGGTTAAGGATAGACATCGCAAGTTTGAAGCAGATGTTGGACAGAGGGGAAATAGCAAAAATTAAATGGGTCGACAGTAGCTAGCAATTGTCAGACTGTTTTACAAAAAGAGGGGCTAGTTCACAGAAACTTTTGGATATTGTTAATGAAGGGCGCATGTTTCTGTGACTTTGTTTTGTTTTCCAGGAAAAATAAGAAGGGGAGAAATTGCATATGTTTTTGAGTTCCTTGAAATTTTGTTTTCATCTAATTACTTTTTTCTTCCAACGAAGGGGAGACTGTTAAGTAATGGGTTAAGAGACATTCCAATTAGTTGTCTCATTTATGTTAAGTATCCAATCATTGACACTGATAATATGTAAAGGGCTTCAGGTGGCCTTTGTGTCAGGTGATGTGATGATAGAGTTTTGTGCAGAGTCTGTTAAAGTGTATATAAAGGTGTTTGTGGAAAAGGAGCAGAACCTTTGACTCTTTATACAACAGCAGCTAAATATTAACACAAGACAGGGATGCGGGCTTTCCCCACAACTGTTTGCCCTGGCCATAGAGCTCTTGGCAATGGCCCTTAGGTCATCAAATGTTTGGCGGGGGATAGTGAGATAGTTGGAGCACAGGGCCTCGCTCTACGTGGACAATTTACTGTTTTATATCACAGACCTGTTGGGGAGGAATGGCTGGAATTATGGAGACATCGAAGAATTTAGGTGGTTTTCAGGCTACAATTTAAACATGGGAAAAAGTGTGCGATTTTGGCACGGGGCAGGAAAGGTGACTGAGGGAGTTACCTTTTAAAGTGGTGGGGAGGAGCTTTAGGTATCTGGGGATCCAGGTGGCTAAGGATTGGGGACAGCTCCACAAGTTAAATGTGGGTAAAGCCGTCGATCAGATGAAAAGGGATTTCCGCAGGTTGGACATGCTCCTGCTGACACTGGTGGGGAGGGTGCAGACGGTGAAGATGCCGGTCCTCCCGAGACTACTGTTTTTTTTTACAATGTCTCCCAATTTTAGCCCCAAAAGCCTTTTTTAGGAAAATGAATGCGGTGATCTTGGATTTTGTGTGGGCTGATAAAACCCCGAGGGAGAAGAAGGCACTCCTGGAATGGAGCTGCGGGGAGGGGGGCTTGGCCCTCCCGAGTTCTGTTAATTATTATTGGGTGGCCAGCATATCGATGGTCAGGAAGTGGGCAGTGGGGGAGGGGTCAGTTTGGGAGCGAGTAGAAGCGGCAACCTGTAAGGGCACGAGTTGGGAGGCTTTATTGATGGCGCCCCTGCCGTTCTCGCCGGCTCAGTACTCCACAAGCCCAGTGACTTTGGCAACCCTGAGGGTGTGGGGACACTGAAAATGAAAAATGCAAATCGCTTATTGTCACGAGTAGGCTTCAAATGAAGTTACTGTGAAAAGCCCCTATTCGCCACATTCCGGCGCCTGTCCGGGAAGGCTGGTATGGGAATCGAGCACATGAGATTGGGGGGGACATCAGTGTGGTCATCGATCTGTGACAATCACCTTTTTGTTCTGGGGGGAGCTGGATGGGAGCTTTAGGAGGTGGCAGTGGGAGGGATTGAGAGATTTGGGGATCTCATCATTCAGGAGGGTTTCCCGAGCCTGTAGGCATTAGAGGAGGAGTTTGAGTTGCCGGGTGGGAACGGGTTTTGGTACCTACAGGTATGGGACTTTGTCCGGAGGCAGGTTCCAGGCTTTCCTTGCCTCCCCCTGAGGGAACTACAGGATAAGGTAATGTCTAAAACAGGGCTTGGGGAGGCGAGGGTCTTGGAGATATGTAAGGAGTTGATGGAGTGGGAAGGAGTTCCTATCGGGGAGGTGAAGAGGAAGTGGGAGGAAGAGTTGGAAGTATGGGAAAGGCTTTGAAGAGAGTTAAATCATCCTCGTCTTGTGCCACATTTAGCCTGATCCAGTTCAAGGTGGTTCATAGGACCCACATGACAGTAGCCCGGATGAACAGGTATTTTGAGGAAGTGGAGGATAGGTTCGGATGCTGTGGGGGAAGCCCAGCAAATCATGTATATATGGTCTGGGCGTATCCGAAGTTGAAGGGATTCGGGCAGGGATTTGCAGACGTTATGCCAGAGGTCCTGGAAGGGAGGGTGACTCCGAGTCCAGAAATGGCAATATTTGGGGTAACGGAGGATCCGGGGTCCAAGAGTGGGGGGGAACAAAGAAAATTACAGCACAGGAACAGGCCCTTCGGCCCTCCCAGCCTGCGCCGATTCAGATCCTTTATCTAAACCTGTCTCCTATTTTCCAAGGTTTACTTCCCTCTGTTCCCGCCCGTTCATATACCCGTCTAGATGCCTCTTAAATGATGCTATCGTGCCCGCCTCTACCACCTCCGCTGGTAAAGCGTTCCAGGCACCCACCACCCTCTGCGTAAAAACTTTCCACGCACATCTCCCTTAAACTTTCCGCCTCTCACTTTGAAATCGTGACCCCTTGTAACTGACACCCCCACTCTTGGAAAAAGCTTGTTGCTATCCACCCTGTCCATACCTCTCATAATTTGTAGACCTCGATCAGGTCCCCCCTCAACCTCCGTCTTTCCAATGAAAACAATCCTAATCTACTCAACCTTTCTTCATAGCTAGCACCCTCCATACCAGGCAACATCCTGGTGAACCTCCTCTGCACCCTCTCCAAAGCATCCACATCCTTCTGGTGATGTGGCGACCAGAACTGCACGCAGTATTCCAAATGTGGCCTAACCAAAGTCCTATACAACTGTAACATGACCTGCCGACTCTTGTACTCAATACCCCGTCCGATGAAGGCAAGCATGCTGTATGCCTTCTTGACCACTCTATCAACCTGCGTTGCCACCTTCAGGGTGCAATGGAAGGAGGTCAATGTTCTGGCCTTTTCCTCCCTGGTAGCCCGGAGACAGATTTTGCTCGGATGGAGAGACTCGGAACCCCCAAAGCCAGGAGCGTGGGTTAGCAACATGGCGGGGTTTCTCAGGCTGGATAAGATTAAGTTCACCGTGAGAGGATCAATTCAGGGCTTTGCCCAGAGGTGGCAGCCGTTCATTGACTTCTTCAAGGAAAATTGAACATCAGCAGTAAGGGGAGGAGGGGAAAAGAGGGGTGGGGTGGTGGAAGGAAAATGGGAGGCATGGTAGTGTAAGACAAGGACAGGGAATGTAGTACAGGGGTAATTAGGAAATAGGCTGGAGTAATAGAGGATGCTGTTTTTAGGTTCCTTGCGTGTGTCGGTCCGTGCAGTTATTTAAGGAATGTTAAAGTGTTAAACTATGAACTGTGAAAATTACAAATGCTTCAATAAAATATTTTCTAAAAAAACCATTACAATGAAGTTACTGTGAAAATTCCGTAGTCACCACACTCCGGCGCCTGTTCGGGAATGAAGTGAAAGAGAGGAGAGACGAAGAGGAAAAGAAAAAAAGTCTTAACTTTTCTTTGTGAATGAAACTTGCAAACTTATATCAGCACTAAAGAGGTTATTCATTCACAATTATCAATAATTATAACACTTTAAAAGCTCACTCCTAAATGTGGCAACATAATTAGTTCAGCTGTTTTTAATGCACAATCTGTGGGCAAATACCCCAGGTTCTCACTGTTTCAGTTATTTTAGTACATTCCCAAGGAGCATGGTAACCCTGACAGCAACTTCGGGATTCCCGGGTTTAACTGAGCATGTGTAGTTGCGGTTGCCAGAAGCTATCAGATTTGTCCTGTAATGAAGGCAAGGGCAAATAACCTTTCTGTTAGAATTGCAGGAAAATTTGGGTCGATATGACATGCTTGTTTACTGACTTTACTACTGGCAGCACGGTAATACAGTGGTTAGTGCAGTTGCTTTACAGCTTCAGGGTCCCAGGTTTGATTCTGGCTTGGGTCACTGTCTGTGCGGAGTCTGCATGTTCTCTCCGTGTCTGTGTGGGTTTCCCCCGGGTGCTCCGTTTCCTCCCACTGTCCAAAGATGTGCAGGTTAGATGGATTGGCCATGATAAATTGCCCTTAATGTCCAAAAAGGTTAGGTGGGTTTACTGGGTTACGGGGATAGGGTGGAGGTGTGGGTTTCTCCTTCCAAGGGCCGGTGCAGTCTCGATGGGCCAAATGGCCGCCTCCTGCACTGTAAATTCAATGAAATCTATGAAACCTGTGACTTATATTTGAATTGTGTACCTTTTTAAAAATAAATAAATAAGATTAACACTTGCTTTGCATTTAAACTTTAGCCTGAAGCTATCCAAGTATTATTGTGTTTGATGGGGACCAGCACAATAGTTCATTAGACTCCGAACATCCAAGGGTAACATTCCAGTGATTGTAATGCTATGAGTGCGGTTGGGCAGAATTGCTTGTCTGTTGCTTTGTTTACACCATGATCCATCTCACATTGTTGGAATATGATCAATTTGATATTGGGAACTTGTGCCCTGAAACTGTCTAATTTTAATTCAACAAAAATAATCGGTATTGATAATCCATGAACCTCCACATTGTATGTAGCAGAATGGTAGGATTTCAAAGTAGGATATCTCTCCATAGGTACAGTGCGATTGCCACAAGATTGCCAATTGACTGGCTAACCTATTATTCTGGGATCAGTTTCCTTTTGAACTTTTTTCTGGTGGAGCCTAAAATGGCATCCATGTGGGCATTGCTGGGCTCTCCTGTTGTGTATCTGCTGGAATTTCTGAGAGAATGTGGGCATACTATTCCCCCCCCCCCAAACCCTCTTTGCCTTTTCCATAGTTAGAATCCTTATTTTTGATTTTCCTTTGTTTCTATTTCTCTTATTTTATATTTATTATCATTTTTGGTCTGGGGATTGTTAATTGAGATATACCTTTAAGACAAGTGGAGGAAGAACAGAATTCAAAGTTTCAAATAGCTTGACAACTGGAACACTATTTCCTCAAGTTTGTATTTAGGAAAGGAAATTCCAGACTCTCTACCACCTAGCAGATTGGAGAAATTTGGTTTGATTGTTTGGCCAGAGACTGTGTTCTGCCTGGCAATCGACAGTAATTGGTTCCTGCCAGGTGTTTTTTTTTGTAGAAAACTCAGCAGAGGATCTGAGACCCTCAAAAGTATTCCTTTTCACACGTCTATAAGGTGTATTCAAGGATTGATTATGTTGTGGGGAGCCGGAAGATTTTGGTTGGGGTGGAGGGGGCAGAGTATGCGGGGTTAGATATCTCAGACCATGCACCCCACTGGCTGGAGATGCAGTTTAGATCGGACAAGAGCAGAGGTGTCGGCGATGGCAGTGGTCCAGGGGGGAAATAATTTTGTTTAAGGCTCATGCTGATAGGGAAAGGAGGGAGGAACATGACCGTCTAGTGAGCGAGATAGTGGAGGTGGACGAGAGTATTTGATGGCGCCCACTACGGAGGGATTGGCGAGGAGTAAAACATTTCAGGAGCAGTTTGATAACGGGGAGGGCAACTGTGTAGGGCAAGAGGGGTGCAATATGAGTATGGGGAGAAGGTGAGCCGCATGCTGGCGCACCAACTACGGAGGCAGGTTGCGCCCAGGGAAATATTGAAGATACGGGCTGGGGATGTTGTGTCGGAGCCAGGGAAGATAAATGAGGCGTTTAGGGAGTACTACCAGGGACTACAAGGCAGACCCGGGGGGGAGAGGAGGGGACATGCGGCAATTTCTTGACGAGCTAGAATTTCCACAGGTGGAGGCAGCAAAGAGGCAGACGTTGGAGGAACCCCTGGTGCTGGATAGTGTCAGGGGTATGAAGTCAGGGGTATGAAGCCCGGTGGAATGTTATAAGGAATTTGCAACGGACCTGGCACCGCATCGGTTAGGGGCATTTAATGAAGCACTGGAGCTGGTGGAGCTGCCGGAGACGATGACGCAGGCAGTAATCGCGCTAATCTCGAAATGGGGAAGGACCCGATGGAATGTTGGGTCATATGGGCCCATATCACTGTTGAACACGGATGTGAAAGCATTAGCTAGGTTGTTGGTGGGGATGATGGAGGATTGTGTTCTGGGGGTGGTTGCAGAAGATCAAACAGGCTTGGTGAAGCGCAGGCAGCTCGCGAGTAATATAAGACAGTTGCTAAATGTAATGATGAATCCGAAGGGGGTTCTGGTACCGGAGTTGGTGCCGTCCATGGATGCGGCAAAGGCATTTAATTGGGTGGCGATACTTGTTCGAGGTTTTGGGAAGGTTTGGATTCGGGCCGAGATTTGTGGCATTGGTGCAGTTGCTGTATGTGGCGCCAAGGGCGAGTGTGAGGACGAATAATATGAGTTTGCGAAGCTTTGACTTACACAGGGGTATGAGGCAGGGTTGCTTGCTTTCGCCATTGTTGTTAGTCATGATGTGGAGATGTCGGCGTTGGACTGGGGTGACCACAGTAAGAAGTCTTGCAACACCAGGTTAAAGTCCAACAGGTTTGTTTCAAACACTAACTTTCGGAGCTCTGCTCCTTTCTCAGCTGAGGAAGGAGCAGTGCTCCAAAAGCTAGTGTTTGAACAAACCTGTTGGACTTTAACCTGGTGTTGTAAGACTTCTTACTGTGGCCATTGTTGTTTGTGCTGGTCAAAGAGCCATTAACGATGCAGCGAGATGGGATGCTTTCTCTGGTACATCAGTAAAAATTGGTAAGTCTTTCGGGAAACCCAAATTTCCTTAATTTCCTGAGGAAATATAGGCGCTGTTGTGCTTTATTGGTCACTGCGTCGACGTAGGTGGAACAGGACAGATTGTTGGTGATGCGCACATCTAGGAATTTGAAGCTGTCAACCATCTCCACCTCGACACCATTGACACAGGCAGGGACGTGTACGACACTTCGCTTCCTGAGGTCAATGACCAGCTCCTTAGTTTTGATGACGTTGAGGGAGATATGGTTGTTGTTGCACCATGCCACTAAGTTCTCTATCTTCTTCCTGTACTCTGACTCATCGTTGTTTGAGATCCAACCCGCGAAGGTTGTGTCATCAGCAAACTTGTAGATGGAGTTGGAGCCGAATTTTGCCACACAGTCATGTGTATAAGGAGTATAGTAGGGGGCTAAGTACGCAGCATTGCTGTAGGGGGCTCCGGTTTTGAGGACTAGCGTGGGGGAGGTCTCGTTGTTTAGCCTTACTAATTGCGGTCTGTGGGTCAGGAAGTTGAGGATCCAATTGCAGAAGGAGACGATTCCTTGGTTTGGAGACGAGCCTTCGCCTCGCTGATTGCTTGCAGGTGGGTCCTATTGGGGTGGAGTTCAGCTTGGCCGCCCTGTTCCTCCGTATGGCTGGGGGACTTGGAGTTCCTGTATTTGGAGAAGGGAAGTTCATTTTGAGGGGGGAGAGTGAGGGGTTTCTTAAGAGTTGTGGTCTGTTTATTGGTTACCGTCATATGCTTGTGGGGGGGGGGGGGGGCATTGAGTTACTGGGGATGGGGGGGGGCGGCGTTGTTTTATTCTGTTGTGCTGTATATTTAACATATTAACTGAATAAAAATACTTTTTCAAAAAGAACCTTGTTTGTTAATTTCTACCTATCATCTATGTGTCCTGCTTATCACAGATTCAAGAATAATAAAACGTTATTTGTGTTAAAATTTGCAAACCTGGTTACTGCTTAATCGGGATCAAACCAAAGACATTGGATATTTAAGTAACTTTAAATTCACCTGGCACAGTGGTTAGCACTGCTGCCTGTGGTGCTGAGGACCCAGGTTCGAATCCCGGCGCGGGTCAATGTCCGTGGGAATTTGCACATTCTCCTCGTGTCTGCGTGAGTTTCACCCCTACAAACCAAAGATCAGCGGGTTAGGTGGATTGGCCATCATTAATTGCCCCCCAATTGGAAAACAATAATTGAGTACTCTAAATTTATAAAAAAAATAAAATAAATTCACCTGTGTTGTGACCCTGGGTCAAGTGGGGCTGGAATTAACTGTACCACGTTCTACTCAGGGTGTCGTGACACTATTAAGTCGAACCCAGTTAGAGCTACGTTCCGCTCCAGTCCCTCCTTTAACCATTCATGTCTTGTATGCTAAGGATCAGATTTAAGACCATAATACACACAAGCAGAATTCGGCCCATCGAGGCTGCTCCACCATTCAATAATGGCTGATAAGGTTCTCATCCCCAGTTGGCCAATTGTTGTAAATATGTTTCTTATGTTTGGCGGTGAATGGGGGGGGGGAGGTGTGTGTGGAGAGCAGAAGTGGGGGGGGGGGGGATGTGAAGAGCAGGGTGGGAGAGGGGGATACTAAAGTCTATTTGCCCCGAAGTGGAGGAGATCAAACCAATTCAGACCAGACTACTCCCATCTTCCTGGAACCATTCATGGCAATTTCATATCTCCGTTTTCTTATGATAAACGGTATTTCTAACACATTGTTGGCTCTGCTATTGAAGGCGGCAGAGGTAATGGTTTAGCCTCTTTTTGTTTGTCTGTTTTGTATGTTCATCTGCAAACAATACATCTCAAAAACTAATGGATTGATTTCAAGCAAACTTGTGCATAGATGGGTATGGTCTAAGGAAGAACTGATGAATTATTGGTGAAGATGTGGATCTATATTTGTGTTGTTGTGAGATAGAAAGCTTGCTTTAGAATGTTGTGGATTGTCTAGGTTGCAGTGGTGGAATTCATCACAACTGTCAAAATATGAGTAGTACTTTCAGAATATGTTGTTGGACATTAATGGCTTCAAGTCTCCTTAATGGGGTTGAAAGTTCTTTTTACAGTACCCAATTATTTTTATCCAATTAAGGAGCAATTTAGTGTGGCCAATTCACCTAACTTGCACATCTTTGGGTTGTGGGAGTGAAACCCACGCAGACACGGGAAAATGCAAATTCCACACAGACAGTGACCTGGGTCCTCAGGGCCATAGGCACCAGTGCTAACCACTGCACGCCATGCCGCCTGGCATGAAAGCTCTTAATAAAAAATATTTTGTTTCAGCTTTGCAGTTACAGAGCAGCACCTAGGCAGGGGAAATCTTCAAGAAAGAGCTGTGTCATTGTACTGAGTACAATAATACTGAGTTAATGCAGCGTGGCACAGCTATGCACTCTTTTGAGTGCCATCTTGATTCTTCTGTACCTTCATTGAGCCCCCCTTAAGGGGAAGGTCCTCTGCTACAATGGAATAAATCAAACCTGATGAATGATTCGATGAAAAGACCTAACAGACTAATTTGATCACATTCATACAGGTACAGTCCACTCAGGGCCGGTTTTAAGCCTATTTGACCAATTTCATCAAATTGGGCCCCGCACCTTAAGGGGGCGACAGAGTTACCGTTTGAAGCCTTTTCTGTATTCTAAGAGGAACTATAGGGTAGTTTTTACTTTTGGGGAACGCACCGTATTACCGTCGACAAATCCTTCAGCCCTGCGCCGCCAAATCCTTCCGCCCGGGTAAGTAAGTTTCAAAATTTTAGTATATCAAGCATTTAATGTTTTTTTTTGGTTAAAGACGAGCATACTACACGAAATATAAACATACATAAATTTTTACTTTTGTGGAGTAGGGGCCCCGCCATCACTTTTCTAATTGGGCCCGCAATTCCTAGCACCGGCCCTGAGTCCAGTTAGATTTGGTGAGCGCAGTTAGCTGATTGATTAATCAGATTTGAGCCAATATGATTAACATTGGCATGTCTACTGGAACAATTGACTTCCATGCTCAGATTTTGGTTGACAATATAGGGCTGCATGATTTTCGTTCCCATGTTAAAGGAACAAGCTGAAGTTGCTCTAGAAATCTACAAGAAGTACCAGCATAAAATTCATACTACAAGTATATGTTTTATGATTGGCCAAGACTCTGCCCAAGTGGACCTTGTGTCAGTCTAGATATAAGTGGGTCACTTTAAGTGAACCGTTTCTTTCCATTGACGATTTGTTAGGTAATTAGTTTAGGGGGGGATGGGGCTCAGGGAGTAGGAAGGATCCAGAAAGAACAGGCCTCCTGCAAATGCCTTGACTCCCATTATTTCCACTGGATGCAGTCTATGCAGGTGTGAAGCTACATTTCATCATTTGTTAGAAATCAGGATGTTTATCTAATCAGCTGCCTGAGGGACAAGAACAGTAAGTGGCGGAATTTGCCATTCACTTTTGCTGCCGGAATTCAAAAGGATAGATTTCTTTGGATACTTCCTTTGGAACAGGAAGAGAATGTTCAACTCAAATACTGTGCATTTATAGGCTGCCTTTTTCTTAGGTTACCAAAGATACTTGTAGGCCAGGAAAACTCAGCAACCTGCGTTGCCTCACATTCTTTAAAAGGTACTTGGATGAGCACTTGGCAAGTCATAACATTGACGGCCATGCGGCAGGTGCTAGCAAATGGGATTAGGTAAAAGGCCAGGTGTCTTTCATGTGTCGGTGCAGACTCGATAGACCGAATGGCCTCCTTCTGCACTGTAAATACTATGATTCTATGATTTTCCCAAGCTCCTGAAGCGTATTTGGCTATGTGGTGCAGACTGAGTTGCGATGGCAGCATGCGCTTTTACAAGCATGTTGTAGCCTGGAGTTATGGATAGTAATGATAAAGACTCCAATTTATTTCCATCACATCTTTTCCCAAAGGTAGGGGAGTATTAAAATTAGAGGGCATAGGTTTAAGGCGAGGAGGGAGAGATACAAAAGGCCCAGGGGGCCAGTTTTTTTCATACAGTGTGGTGAGTGTCTGGAACGAGCTGCCAGAGGCCACATTATGAATGCACCTTCCTTGGTCACCTAGTCCTGGAGTGGAAGATGAATGTGAAGCAGAGTCAGGGATGCTCCCCACTGCACCACAAGCTGGCTAGATAAAGAGCCTTATGTATCCATGTGGCAGAATTTATTTTTCTAAGCATGTTTCTTTAACTGTTTCCTTCAGTAAATTTAAATGGATTATAGTGAAGCTTCATTACATGTAAAATAACAAACTTGACATTTTGCCTTGAAGAAGAAATAGTTGAAAAGAAACTTGATTCTTTTGCTGCCGGAAAACTCAGCAACCTGCGTTGCCTCACATTCTTTAAAAGGTACCTGGATGAGAACTTGGCAAGTCATAACATTCACGGCCATGAGGCAGGTGCTGGCAAATAGGATTAGGTAAAAGGCCAGGTGTCTTTCATGTGTTGGCGCAGACTCGATAGACCGAATGGCCTCCTTCTGCACTGTAAATTCTATGATTCTATGATTTTCCCAAGCTCTAAACAAGTTCCCAAGTTCTAAACACATGGAAGACTACTTAAGCCTGATTAACCAACTGAATGTAGAGAATGTCAGCGTAACTCGGTTGGTGGTACTTGCCTCTGAGTCCAAATATTATGGGTTCAAACTTGCTACAGATTTGAGCACGTAACTGCTAACACTTCAGATGTGGTGTTTTTCGTATGATGCTTCCACCTGGGTCCCCGAATGCCTGCTCAGCTGGAAATTAAAGATCCCCTGGTAAGATGAGCAGGTAACACTTTGTGTCAAAGAACAAAGAAACGTACAGCACAGGAGCAGGCCCTTCGGCCCTCCAAGCCCGTGCCAACCATGCTGCCCAACTAAACTACAATCTTCTACACTTCCTGGGTCCGTATCCCTCTCCCTTATTTTTTTATTCATGTATTTGTCGAGATGCTCCTTAAATGTCACTATCGTCCCTGCTTCCACCACCACCTCCGGCAGCGAGTTCCAGGCACCCATTACCCTCTGTGTAAAAAAAAAAAACTTGCCTCTTACATCTACTCTAAACCTTGCCCCTCGCACCTTAAACCTATGCCCTCTAGTAATTGACCCTTCTACCCTGGGGAAAAGCCATGACGGACCTTGTCAGAGGCCTTACTGAAGTCCATATAGACAACATCCACTGCCCTACCTGCATCAGTCATCTTTGTGACCTCTTCGAAAAACTCAAGCTAGTGAGACACGACCTCCCCTTCACAAAACCATGCTGCCTCTCACTAATACGTCCATTTGCTTCCAAATGGGAGTAGATCCTGTCTCAAAGAATTCTCTCCAGTAATTTCCCTACCACTGACGTAAGGCTCACCGGCCTGTAGTTCCCTGGATTATCCTTGCGATTTGTCTTGGCCAAAGTTCCTCTTCTTAGTAAAACCAGTAAAATAAATGTTCTGATCAGTCATTCATTTTGTTCTCTTTGCAACTGCTGTGCACAATTTGGCTGTTACTTATGTAACGATAGGTGTGCTTCAAAAGTAATCAGTGAGGCTCTTTGGAAGATCCAGAGTACAATATAAACGCAAGATCTTTCTGTCATGAAACTCAGAGGATGAAAGCCGTAACAGATGTCTGCATTAATGAGATAGAAAATAGAACTTTCTATGAAGAGGAACAAATGCTACTTATGATGCATTAGCTCATAGCTATTATGCTGATGACTAATGTATTTATAAGAACAAATGAGTAATAAATGAGTGTAAATTTAACAGTTATTGTCCAAATGTATATCCCCAGAATAGAAAATACAAAGTAGAATGAGGAGGTTATAATTGCTAAATGAAAATCGAGGAATTTGATAAATGTGTGGGCTCCACTGTCTGTGATTAAGGCATGGCAGGTAAATATTTGTGTCGCCTGTCTTTTGTCACTGAACTTGATTGGAATTATTTTACTAGAAAATTGCTTTAATTGCATGGACTAAAAATATATAAATATGAAATATGTTGAATAGGGCAGTAACTGCATGGTGCCATGTAGAAATGGGTTCAGTTCTTTATTCGAAATTACTGATGTGAACCCTGCAATGTATGAAGTTGGAGGTTGTGTTTTTTTAAAAATCACATGAAGAAAAATCGAAGGGTGTTTTTGCTAGTCTGCTGTTGTGCACCTTTTGCCAGTTAGCCGATGCATAACAGCAGAAAGAATTCTGGGACTAAGACCACCCAACCAATGGCGTGTGAACTGGATAGAGTTAGTGGAATTTTAGTGGCAGGGCGGAGTGAAGTATTTAATGCAATCACATTTTTTCTATTTTAACATGTGTACTGTTTTCAGGAACCTATACTTAAGAAGACCCACTTTGCTGTTTGGAGGAAGCAAAGCATCAGGGTGGGGTGGAAGTGTTGGATTGAACTTGACCACATACTCCATTTTAATACTTCCTTCAAATTATGGCAGGTCTGACTGTGGTTAAGGGTACATAACTAGGCTTATGCAAAGTGATATGTGGCTTATTTTAAAATATGTCTGTGAGCATCAACATGATGATGGAAATATTAAGAACTTAACAGAATGTACTACAGTTGAAACATGTGCATTGGTTTTGCTGAATTACAGCAAAAGTCTTGCCTCATTCCTGAGCAATGTTCAGATGATTTGTTTATTCATTTGCGTAAGTACAGTTTTAATTAAATGCTATTTTTATTGAAAAAAGCTGATGTTTTGCTGACAAGGTGGCTTAGTGCTTTGTTTGATTAAGATGCTGTGCCAAGGAATGGTTGGACAGAAGTTCCCCCTTATGGTGCCCTACATGGCAAAATTCCAATCTAAGCTGAGCAACTAGGATGGGGGTTGGGTTGAAGAATTGTAAAATGATGAAAGGATCGACAGAAAATAGCAGCTGAGGCAACCCATGCTGTTCCTGTGCATCTCCCAGCAGCTGGCTCAGGAGCTAGATTGGCAGGTTGTATGCACGTCTAAGACTGCAATTGAACAGAAGGGTGTAAAGTTGAGGATCACAATTTTTCCCCCCTGAGACACTTTTGTTAGTGCAAAATATATTAATGTATATAACCAATAATTTGATTGCTATCACAAGGGGAGCCTTGTTGAATTATCATTCTGAGCAAATTAATTAGATTGGAAAAGGTTATTAGAAACCACTGAAGCCAAGAGAACATGGTCCAAAATTCAGTTATCTAAGATTTAACCCAATGTTTCTTCATTGCATCCATTGAATACTGAGGGTAGGGGCAATATTGCTAGGTTTTGATGATCAAGTCAAGTTTATGCAAAGGAAACGGTGCTATTTTTTTTGGATATAATGTTTGAAAGAACTTTCATTGGTGTCTTGTAAAGATCCTGGCAATACTTCTGTGGAACGTATTAAATGTTGTATGTTGGTAGCTAGCAGAATGGTAGTATTTTTGTAAATGTTAAAACTGAAATGGGAATCATTGTTTTGGTGTCTGACAATATTGATCCTGTCTAAATGCACAGTTGAAAATCCCAAGTAATGGTGCCTCTAGATTATCACTTTTAACTAGAGAGAGAGTTTGATTTTTCACTATGTTGTGGCGATAATTCAAAGGTTTTAATTTAAAAAGCTCCTCCTGTGCCTGACCATTTATTCAGAGCTTCACCTAAAATAAGTTGCTTTGATCGCAATTACTATTCAGGCAAACCTTTTGCCATGTTGTATAAGCACGACCTCCCAAACATCCCTGATATTAATGACCTGTTAATCGGCTTTTTGTAGTGTATGTTGAAGGAGAAATGGTGGCTAGAACACAGTATAATAACAATCTTTATTAGTGTCACAATAGGCTTATATTAACACTGCAATGAAGTTACTGTGAAAATCCCCTAGTTGCCACACTGCGCGCCTGTTTGGGTACACTGAGGGAGAGTTCAGAATGTCCAATTCACCTAACAAGCAGGTAGAAAGAAATATCTGCTCTGTGGTTAGTCTCTTGGGATTTTTAGATGCACCTGGTAGCTCTGGTGTTTAAGTCAAAACGTTGTGGGTTTGAGCCACACAAGGGTTGAATGCACAATGTAAGTTGATACTCAAATGCAGTACTGAAGGAGTACTCACTCCATTGTTATTGTTAGGTGGTGTCCTTCAGATGAGACATTCCAGATTGATGGATAATATTATCCCTGTCACAGTTGTATATTAGCTTGGAGGATTCCTGTTGTGCATTTACAAAGATCTTGGAATTGTCTGGCAATGACCCATCCGTTAGGTGGCATTTGGACCTGTAACCAATCATTATTTGTTGCTGTGCCATTTGTCAATGTCCTCTGTCGATTATTCTTTTGTCTATCTACATAGTGTGTATGTTCCCTTGGTCGCAGAAAAATACTTTTCACTGTACTTCGGTACATGTGACAATAAATATTAATCAAATCAATCAGGAAGATGGGATAATGCAATCACCTTTATTACACTTGTCCACTCCTGGTGTGATAATGTATATTTTCCCACCTGTTCATCAAAGAATCATAGAATTTCTACAGTGCAGAAGGAGGCCATTCAGCCCATCGGGTCTGCACCAGCCCTTGGAAAGAGCACCCGACAAGCTCACGCCTCCACCCTATCCCCATAACCCCACCCAACGTTTTGGACACTTAAGGGGCAATTTAACATGGCCATTCCACCTAACTTGCCCATCTTTGGACTGTGGGAGGAAACCGGAGCACCCGGTGGAAACCCACGCAGACACAGGAAGAAAGTACAAACTCCACACAGTCACCCACGGCTGGAATTGTACCCTGGTCCCTGGAGCTGTGAGGCAACAGTGCTAACCAATGTGCCACCCTCATTGTTTCACCTCTCTTCATAAAATCAACTCTTCTTTTTTTTTTCTGAGTTTACAAAGCCAGGGCTCGAGTGTGGTCAGGGGCGAACCCCTAATCCAGCTCCTTGCCTGCTCCAAAAACCAATTCAAATTCAAATTGAATCCAATTCATGGTCCCCACAAGAGAGACATATCAGATCTGAGCCAAAAGGCTACTACACTTGATCTTGGCCAAAAGGCCGAGAAGCAATCATAAAATCAACTCTGATGATTTCCCTTTCCTCTACAAGTCGTTGAATGTGTTGTATCCCAAATCTGTTCCCACCTTTCCCAGAACTCCATGTTTGAATATCTCCAATAAGGCCTCCGCCCCTGCCTCGATGCCAAAACCACTTTTTTACAGTCATAATTGATATTCTGTTGACTCACCAGCGTACAATTTCCCTCTTCAGCCTTGTTGACCTGTTTGCATCCTTTGACATGGTTGAGAGGATTGCCAACCCTCTTGCAATATCCAGTGTGATGACGGAATTTTTCATCACCTGCCACGGCTATTAAAAGCAACTCGGGCGTTTCATTAATCGATTTCCGGTGACCACAGAGTCCATATCACTGAATGGTGATGAATGATTGTGTTTTCAGACAACACTCCCTGCAGGCACAGTGTGATGACATAGAAATTTTATGTTATATTGCTGCTTGTTGCACTGCTTGTGCTTTTCCCCGCTGCTGGCCAGTGCTAAGCCTTAAGAGCAAGCCTGAAGTCAACCTGACCGTGAGCCGAGACAGAGCGAGAAGTTAGAGAATGATGAAACCAGTCAGGAGGCAAAGGAGCGAGCAATTTAGGGCAACAGTCTACTTTCAAGTTCCCCTGCCTGTCTGGAAAATTCAACCCCACCAATCCAGCCCAGTGGCCCCCCAGACCCTGGCTGAAAAGAAAGTCCGCAGAGGTAAGATGGCGTACTTCTTCTAGCTTTTCTACTGGGCTAGAAAAATTGCTTGGGAAAAAAAGACCTCAAATCAAACTTGGAAAGCTTTCCACCAAAAGGTTTTAGTCTCATACAAAAATAAAAAATGATGCTTTATAGTGTGTAGGTTTGGAAATTATTGGATCCCTAGAGTGCAGAAGCAGGCCATTCGGCCCATTGAGTCTCCACCGACCCTCCGAAAGAGCACCCCACCGAGGTTCATTGCCCCGCCTT
This sequence comes from Scyliorhinus canicula, assembly GCF_902713615.1. Lineage (NCBI taxonomy): Eukaryota > Metazoa > Chordata > Chondrichthyes > Carcharhiniformes > Scyliorhinidae > Scyliorhinus > Scyliorhinus canicula. The sequence continues at coordinate 60,792,520 of NC_052151.1, read as the reverse complement.
GTCCCTGTAACCCCACCTAACCTTTGGACACTAAGTGGTAATTTAGCATGGCCAATTCACCTAACCTGAACATCTTTGGACTGTGGGAGGAAACCCGAGGAAACCCATGCAGTCACAGGGAGCACATGCAAACTATCACACAAGGTCAGAATCTAATCCAGGTCCCTGGCATTGTCAGGCAGAAGTGCTGACCCCTGTGCCACCATGCCACCCACAGTCAAAGGTCAGTTGATAATGTCGTCATATTTTTTTGGGAACTGTTACACTTACCAACACCATTCTCTTTCAACGCCTCTTCACTGTTGTCCAGCTGGGTGAGACTGCTCTCATCCATTCTTAGCTATCTAGTAGCAGCCAGAGAATCACTTGCAATGGCTTCTCTTCCTGTTTTCGCACTGAAAGATATGATGCCCCCAAGGATCTATTCTTGGCCTCCCCCATTTCCTATGCTGCTCCTTGATGACATCATCCGAAGGCGTAGTGTTAGTTTTCACATGTACTCTGATGACTCAACTCTATCTCACCACTATCTCCCTTGAGCCCTCCATTATTGCTAAATTGTTAGACTGCTTATCCAACATAACTTCCTTGCTTTTGTAAACTGTTCTGCTATTTATTAAAACCCAGGATCCCAAATGCCTTTTTAACTGCTTTCTCAGCCTGTTTTGCCACTTTGTGACTTGTGCACATATATTCCCAGGTCTCTGTATTCTTGTACCCGAATTGAATTGTGTACTTTATTTTATATTGTTTCTCCTCATTCTTCATACCAATGCGTTACTTCACGCTTTACTTCACACTTCAGATTTCCCAGAATGGCTCCAGGTATGAGGGATTTTAGCTTTAAGGTTAGGTTTGTGGAGTTGGGATTGTTCTCCGTGGAGCAAAGGAGATTGAGCAGAGATTTGTTATAAGTGTATAAGATTATGAAAGCTTTAGATAAAGTAATTTAAGAAAGGATGTTCCCATTAACTGATTGTATGTGGATTAAGGGACACAGATTTAAGCTTTTGCGCCAGATATACAGGGGGATGCAAGAAATAACTTTTTTAATCAGCATTTATAATAATCTTTATTGTCGCAAGTAGGTTTACATTAATACTGAATGAAAGGGCAGCAAGGTGGTGCAGTGGGTTAGCACTGTGGCCTCAAGACACTGAGGTCCCAGGTTCGATCTCGGCTCTGGGTCACTGTCCGTGTGGAGTTTGCACATTCTCCCTGTGTTTGCGTAGGTTTCGCCCCCACAACCCAAAAATGTGCAAGCTAGGAGGATTGGCCATGCTAAATTGTCCCTTAATTGGAAAAACATAAATTAGAAAAAAACACTGCAATAAAGTTACTGTGAAAAGCCCTTAGTCTCCATATTCCGGCAAATGTTTGGGTACACGGAGGCAAATTCAGAATGTCCAATTCACCTAACAGCACGTCTTTCGAGACTTGTGGGAGGAAACTGGAGTGCCCGGAGGAAACCCACGCAGACACTGGGAGAATGTGCAGACTCCGCACAGACAGTGACCCAAGCTGGGAATCGAACCTGGGACCCTGGAGATGTGAATAAATATTTCTACCCACTGTGCTATCATACCGCCCTGTAACTTCCACTTGATAACGACTGGAAACTTGATGAATGATTTCAAAAGTATATTAGATGGGCACCTGAGGGAAATAATTTTCAGGGCTACAGGGACAGTGGAGAAATAGGACTGATTGGATTGCTCTACAGTGGACTGACATGGACTGAATGGGCTGAATTGCCACTCTACATTAAATTTACGTTTGTCAGTCTTTCTACGCCCTCTTGAAGTCTTTCATGAACTTCTTTCTAGTTCTTATTAGTTCCAAGTTTTTGACATCTAGAAATTTTTGACATGCCCAGGAAACCCACATCCATGTTATTAATTTATATCCTAATGTGGTGAGGCCACTGATGGGAGGTGGCAATTTTGGGGAGAGCGTGGGAAACTGATAGGTGTTCATGGGGCCCCTCCTTGCAGGTAACAGTGTCTTTCACGCTGAGGAATGGGACCAGATACCATGAGGCGAGGGAGAAAGTAGCCAGGACAAAATCAGAACTTTGTAGTAGTGTGTCAGGAGCCAAGGACAGCTTGAAGCCCTTGAGGGTGTCTGAAGAACCAGGAAAGGGAATTGCGACATAGTCGGACTAATTGGCAGCATTCCTGAATCCAAGAAGCCTCATGCAGAGAGAGGGGGAGCATGACTGCAGCCAGGAGCTGAGCAGCAGGGCAAGCCTGAATATGCCTGGCAGTGAGGAGTCGAGGCCATGACTAGGACAGAGACCTGGAGCATCGGCGGTGAATGCTCTCTTTAAATAATTGTTTCTTGGAGTTGCGCTTTCTCATGACAGTTTATACAGTTACGATTATTACTGGAATAAAGGAACCTTGTTTTTTTAAAAAAACTTTCATACAGCCGGTGTGCTTAAATTGCACATTACATTAAAAAGACGTTGTCCTGGTACTGACTTTGTGGGAACTCCATTCTATATATTCTACCGGTATGAAAAACCACTGTTGGCCACTACTGTTTGTCTCTCCCACAACTCTTCTATCAGTACATTTACAACTGTTTTGGTGCCGCTTCATGTTCCCCTATGGACCTGGAAACAGTTTTCAATTTGCTTCCAATTTCTACCCCTCTGTTACCTTCACATGGTCCATCTCCGACACTTCCCTTCCCTTCCTTAACCTCTCTATCTCCGTTTCTGGGGACAGAATGTCCATTACAAGTCCACCGACTCCCATAGCAATCTTTACTACAGCTCTTCACACCGCACATCCTTTAAGGACTCCATCCCTCCGTCGCATCTGTTCCAATGATGCCACTTACCAAAATGGTGCTGCTGACATATCTTCCTCCTTCCTTAATAGTGGTTTCTCACCCACTGTGGTTGACGGGGATCTCCACCGTTTCCGACCCATCTCCCACACCTCTGCTCTCACCACTTTCCCTCCCTCCCAGAACCAGGATATGGTATCCCTTATCCTCACCTTTCACCCCACCAGCCACCACATTCAAAGGATGATCCTCCGCCAGTTCCGCCAACTTCAGCATGATGCCGCCACCAAACACATCTTCCTCTCACTCCCCCTGTCAGCTTTCCGGAGGGACCGTTCCCTCCGGGGTACCCTGGTCCATTCCTCCATCATCTTCAACACCACGCCCTCTTCACACCGACCTTCCCATGCAATCGTAGAAGGTGAAACACCTGCCCCGTTGCCGCCTCCCTGCGCAGCATCCAAGAGCCTAAACATGCTTTTCAGGGGAAGCAATGCTTCACGTGCATCGCCTTCCTGTTGCATTTGCTGCTCCCAATTGCTACTCTATATTGGAAAGACTAAACACAAACTGGGTGACAGCATTGCAGAACATGTTTGGTCCATCTGCAAGGAAGACCCAGACCCTCCTGTCGCTCTCATGTCCACATGTCCGCCCTTGGCCTACTTCAATGTTCCAGTGAACCCCAACGTAAACTGGCGGAACAGCATCTTATCTTCCAATTGGACATGTTTTAGCCTTCTGGACTTAATTCAGCAACTACAAACTGTGAACTTCGTCCTCCACTTTCACCCGCTTTTATTTCTATAAATTTATTTTCATTTCTTCCAGCAATCCATTTTTATCCCTTCCCACCCCACTTGGGGCATGTGTTCCCTTTTCCAAGTTGTCTTTTGACACACTGCAGCTCACTTGGCTAGACAGCTGGTTTGTGATGCAGAGCAGGCCAGCAACACATGTTCAATTACCAGCTGAGGTTATTCATGACGACCCCACCTCTGCAACCTTGCGCTCGTCTGAGGTGTGGAGATTCTCAGGTTAAATCACCGCCAGTCAGCTCTTCCCCTCAAAGGGGAAAGCAGCTTTTGGTCATCTGGGACTATGGTGACTTTACTGTTACTGTACCCCTGTTCTGTCATTACCACATCAACACCCCTATATCTAAAGGAGATTGGAAGAATATTGCCCGTGTCTACTCCGTTTTCACCCTTCCATCCCTCAACACCAGATTGGTTCCTCGGATGAAAGTGTTGTCCTATGGAGAGAGGCTCTGTAAATTGGGCCTATCCTCTTTTGCATAGGTGTTCTAATCAAAACTATCAACATTTTGAAGGGACTTGACAAGGTTTTTTTTTCCTTGGCTACGGAATCTAGGACACAAGGACATAGTCTCAGGATAAGGGGCCGATCATTTAGGACTGAGATGAGCAATTTCGCTATCTCAGGAAATCAAGGGATAAGAGGAATAAATGAGAAAGTGGAATTCAGGTTGACAATCAGTTGTGATTGCATTGAATGGCAGAGCAACTTTCAGGGCTCTGCTCTTAATTCTTCTTTTCGTCATCCTTGGCTACATCCGACCCAGTCCTGATGACTTTAAATGCAGACAGTCTTTTTATGCTTCTTTATCAATTTTATTACCTCCCCTTTCATTAAGAGGCAGCATCTTCCCTTGTAAATACAGTGGCAAAACACACTTTTAAGGTGTGATTTAATGCCCACCTTGTGTTTAAGCGAGAGCACGATGAGGTTGTTAGTATTCGGGAGAGGCCAAAACCAAGAACCGCGCCAGGCTCTGATCTGTTTACAATCGAACTGGCCTGCCCCCATTGACGAAATCAGGATCCCGCCATAGCGTGGTGACAAACAAATAATCACCACTTAAGGCAAATCTCCAGACAATTAACGGGAGTGACCCCCTCTATCTAACCATGATCTAACTGCATCATTAGCAAGGGGTCCCATGGGCGTTGATTAGTACTCCTTTTAAAAAATGTGAAGCTGGTGGAAGGGCTGCTGCGGGCAGGTGAGCCATCTTCGCTTCCGGGCAATGAGCCCGTGGACACTAGCGTTGCTGCCATAGTGTTTGGGGTGGGGGAGGTGGGGGGGGGGGGGGGGGGGGGGGGGGGGGGGGGGGAGAGAAGGAGGAGGAGAAGGAGGAGGAACCCCTGGAGGAGCAACCTCGATCAGGTTGGGCCACCATTGGGGAAATGCGTGTCTCATCACCTGTGAGTCCTCATGCCACCCCCTGGATCGTGTGGTCCCATTCCTGGGGCAACCCCAGCCTGTCTGCCCCATCGACCACCGATAACTCCAACTGACCGCGGAGGCCTCTGGCCGCATGGCTGAAGGCTATTGCTAATTGGGAATTGGCAATCTTAGTTAAGTGAGTACTTCACAGCTGCCAAGTGAATCCCCATGGGTGGGCGTGCCATGTAGAATTTGGGAGTTATTGCCTCGCCATTCCAATCAGACCTTGATGCCTGAACACTGGGAGGCAGCACCACCGACGCAGCAGCGAATATCACAAAACCAAAGGGGCTGGGCCCCAGCAGCAAGGATATTTCAGTGACCAGAGGGAGGGCGTATGCAGCAGCACCTTGTCCAAATATGTGTGGGTGTCTGGTGTGCAGGGATATGAAGTCCAATGAGCAGGGGCCTCGGCCGGCGGTATGTGGGCAGGGTTTGTCGGACGGCAGGGGATGTGGGTGCAATGGGGGAATCGAGGGTCTCGGAGGGGAGGACACCGCTGGTTGTCAGTCTCACACCCTCTTCAATTCCTTACAGATATTACACACAATGGATGATATATTAGACCCTGTAGAAACTGCCCTTGTGTTGCTGCTGGCAGGCCAGGTGGTCTGATTCCCCAGGAGGCAGCGGCAGCAGCATCGACAGAGACTTGAGGCGGTGGCCCACCTTAGGGCCCCACCCCAGTCTCTTGAGGATCCGGCTGTCCATCAGACCAGGGATGGACCCAGAAGGGGAGGCTGGCGATGGCCCAAAGTGTATTGGACTTTCGAACAAATGACGGACAACATGTACTGCAGGAGGCTCCGCCTCAACAAGGGGACAGTGCGGCACCTGTGTCATGTCCTCACGGACTTGGTGCCACATGGAGAAGGAGGATACCCGCTCCCGATCTTTCCAGGGCTCGAGCAGGGGCTTGTGTGGCAACTCGCATGCTGCAGCCCACAAGTACATCTGTGAAGTCACAGATGCCCTATTTGACTGGACAGCGCACTGTATAAACTTTGACGTGGACCAAGCCCAACAAGGTGCCCGGGCAGCAGGATTGTCTGTCATCAATGGGATACCCCAAGTCCAGGTATGTCACCTTCTACTTACCAGCCCATCTAGAAGTGCCCTACGTCCTGAATGTCCAATGTACGACCACCACGTGAAGATCACGTACGTGTGTGCATGCTCCCGAGGGAATATGCCCGACATCTACATTCTGGGGCAGTGGGTCATGCTCGGCCTCTTTGAAGACTACCACAGGATGGCCGGTTGGCTCTTGAGGAAATAAGGGGTACCCACTGAGGACATGGCTAATGACAGCAGTACGGTGAGGGCTCGGATTTCCGGCACCCCACTGCTCGTCTGGACCCTCTCCCGTCTGTTGTGGGCCAACTTCCCCTCCGGCGACACAGAGGGGGCATCGTGTGCTGCACGCGTCGTTCATTGCGAGGGTGGGGGTGGCATGTGGGTTTGAGTGGGGGGAGTGGTGGCGTTCGGGCGTATGTGGGTGGGTGGGGGGAGGGGGGGGAGCTGCTACTTCCTCTCAGGCGGCACTGGCTGACGTTCCGAGATCCTCGAGCAACTGAGCATCACTCTGTCCTCTACCGCGTCCTCTACCCAGGTTGGCATTCCCGAATCGTGAAGCTGGAGTTCTCAATGCATGGCTGTGAGGTGAGTGGAGATGGCTGGAAGTGCTGTTCTCCCTTGTTAGCAGGGGGCTGGCGAGAACAGTCCAGGCAAGCTGGCTCGACCATCATTTGCGGCATGAAACACGTGGGGCCTCGTTAAATGGAACAATTAACTTTTTAGTGACAGCCTAGACGGTCCGAGCGTTGGGAAGCTCTTGGCAGTTCTCGCCCGCTACCACACTTTGAAATCTTTTCGTTAAATACCTTTTCTTAATCAATGATTGGATGTGGGCATTCCTGGCTAGCCCAGCATTTATTGCCCATCCATAGTTGCACATGAGAAGATGGTGCTGAATGAGCAGTCTGGATACCTTGCTGGACATCTTTACTAAGGATCCATGCTCCAAAACTCTGAAAGCACATTTACTGAAGAAGGTAAATCAATGTGCCAGTGTTGACAACTATACAGAAAATGATCCAATCCCAAAAGGATTCATTACAGGCACAAGGTGGCTCTGTCTGACTATGTTGTTTGCACAACAGTTTTGCTGTGCTTTGCACAGCCACTGTCTAATTTGAATTTTGTGATTGTTAATTACTCTACAGCTGTACTATCAGTCAGTGTTCAGTTCTGTAACTGACAAATGATCTTATCTGCTGAACGTCTTTTCATTCTATCCATTTCATTTAGGCTTTCGGAGTCACTGTTTAATGTTGAGTATTGACATTACTGGTTTGAAAGTGAACTGTTAATTAATTTTGCAATTATGTTCATCTTACCTGTTTGTTTATGATGTTTAGTTTCCCAAAATAAAATGTGAAGAAATAATGTTTAGTGTTCCCAATTGTAGACCTTTTAATACATATCTGTATTTAGTTCAATGTTGTTTCATTTGTGTTATATTTTTTAAAACTCTTCATTTCCACTTTGATGTGCTTCTTAAATTTGGTAATTCAATTGCTTATTTCAATATATTAGTGCCAAAATTGAGTTAGCAATGGACTTGATATTTTAAACTGGAAAATATAGCTCTGCTATTGATGAGTTTTCCAGGCCAGCAAACATTCTTTGTTCCTGTAGAGAAGGCTTTCAAGCTTTGAATCTACACAAAGGGATTTTGATTAGTGACCCATCATGTCTGCTGCACAGCTGATGCACCTGCAAATGTGCAGGATAGATGCAATTTAATAAATATTTATTTTAGTAACTCTTTTTATTGTATAAAAATGGTAGATTCTGTGTAATGAGCTTTTTAATTGCCTTAATCCCATCACCATTCTTCATGATATTAAAATGACACTCAGGATTCTTGTTGCTAGGCTTATGAGCTTCCCTACATTTTGGTGAAAATTCAAGAAAGTTTTTTTCTTCTTTCACTGGAATTGTGCCTTGTTGGCTAGGCCAGCATTTGTGCTTGCCCATCCACAATTACGCTTGAGAAGGTGGTTCCATTTGGTAGATACACCCACGGTGCGATTTGTGATGGATTTCCATTATTTTGATGTGGAGGAACGGCAATAATAAATAAAAAAAATTTTTTATTGTCACAAGTAGGCTTACAGTAACACTGCAATGAAGTTACTGTGAAAAGTCCCAAGTCGCCACATTCCGGCACCTGTTCGGGTACACGGAGGGAGAATTCAGACTGTTCAAATTACCGAACAGCCTGTCTTTCGGGACTTGTGGGAGGAAACCGGAGCACCTGGAGGAAACCCACGCAGACATGGGGAGAAAGTGCAGACTCCACACAGTGTCCCAAGCCGGGAATCGAACCTTGGACCCCGTTATACGGGGTGAGATCATGAGGGATTTGAAAATGAAGAGAATTTTGAAAATATGGCTTTGTTTAACTAGGTGTCGGTGTAGGCTAGTGAGCACTGGGGTGATGGGGTAATGGGTCTTAGCGTGAGTGAAGTAATTAGCCCATAGTCCACAAAGGAGAAGTGAGGAAGCAAGCCTACATGAACGCCCACAGCTGGTGGGGAATGAATTCACCCCATTGGTGTAATTTTGCAGAGGCCTTCGAGCCAACTGAGCTAACTGACTTCCCACTTGATGTGGGTGAGGTACCGGAACAGAGGTTTGAAAGTTCCAAGTTTATGGAGGGTAGAAAATGGGTGGGTGTAACCAGGAGTGTGTTGAATGGTTGAGCCTAAAAGAATCGATGAGGTTTCAGCAGCAATGTGCTAAGGCAGGGTCAGAGTCCGGCAATGTTTCCAAAGGTGGAAATAGATCGGTACAAAATCCTGTAACTCTTAAAAGCGTTGTTGATGTCCCTTGACTGCAGCGATTCAAGAAGGCAAGCTCAACACCACCTTCTCTAAAAGGGGCAACAAATGCTGTCAGCGGCACCCACACCTATGAAAGAATAATAGAAAATGTCCAGAAGCTACAGTGCAGAGGCAAGAAGAGAAAGCATTGATTTTATTTATTGTCACATGTAACAAGGTAGAGTGAAAAGTATTTTTCAGCGTACAGCTGAGACAGAACATTCCATACATGAAAAAAAATAGAACATACAAAAACACACAATGTAAATACAAAGACACTGGCATCGGGTGAAGCATACCGAGCGTAGTACTACTCAGTAGAGAAGATGTGTGACGAGATCAGTTCAGTCCATAAAGAGGGTTATTCAGCAGTCTGGTAACAGCGGTGAAGAAGCTGTTTTTGAACCTGCACGTATTCTCAGACTTTGTGCGTGCTCTCAGACTTTGTGCGTGTTCTCAGACTTTGTATCTCCTGCCTGATGGAAGAGCTTGGAAGAGAGAATAACCCGGGTGGGAGGCGTCTTTGATAATGCTGCCCGCTTTTGCAGAGGTGTAGACAGAGTGAATAGATGTGAGGCGGGTTCTCGCGATGATCAGGCCTGGTGTTCACGACTCTAGTTTCTTACGGTCTTGGGCTGAGCAGTTGCCATACCAGGCTGTGATGGAGCCAGATACGGAGCTTTCTATGGTGCATCCATAAAAATTGGTAAGAGTCAATGTGGACATGCCGAATTTCATTACTTTCCTGAGGAAGTATAGGCGCTGATGTGCTTTCTCGTAGTGATGACGTGGATGGACCAGGACAGATTGGTGATGTGCGCACCTAGGAATTTGAAGCCCCCCCCCGCAATAATGGGACAGGATTGGGACAAACCCCATTTCTGCTGCGGGACGAGAGTTAGGGAGGTAGCCATACTGATGTGCAAGAGGATGATGTTCACGGCGACAAAGACGGTAATGGACCGTTGACAGGGGTGTCCTCAAATGGGCATCGGTAGTCCTGGGAAGCCTGTATGTGCCCAACTAGGAAGACACGGAATATATAAAGACCATGGTGGAAAACCCCGCCATAGATACGGACCAACTGCTCATGGTGGCGGAGACTTTAACTGTGTACAGGACCCACTAACGGGCAGATCAATCTCCAGAACAGGGAAAACAACAGGAATGGCTAGGGAACTGGGAACGTTTATGGTGCAGATGGGTGCGGTGGACCTATGGCGGATCCTGCACCCAGGTGAGAACGAATTTTAATTCTTTCTTGCCAGTACATAAGGTTCACACCTGCATCGACTTCTTTGTAGTGGGGAAATCGCTGCTTCCAGAAATAGTCAGGGCAGAATACTTGCAATTGTAATACCAGACCTCGCACCACATTACGTGGATGTGAAGTTGGAAACGGGCCGCCCCAATGCCCCACATGGTAATTGGACACGGCCCTCTTGGCCGACAAGATCTTCTTCCAGAAAACTTCACAGGTTATATGCAAGTACGTTACCATCAACCGGAAAGGGGAACTCTCACCTTCCACATTCTCGGAGGCACCAAAAGCTGTGATTAGGGAAGAAATTATAACAAGGCTCGTAGAGATCGGGAAGAGAGGCGGACGGGTAGCAACTGATCGACTCCATCCTGGAGGGCGACAGGAGATAATCTGAGACCCCGACCATAGAGCTTCTGACGGAGAGGAAAAAGCTACAAATGGACTTTATCTACCAGGAATTCCACTGGGCACGGAGGAACCCTTTATGATCACGGAGACAGGGCTAACTGCTTTCTGGCTCACTAACTGAGAAAGCAAGTAGCCACGAGAGAGAGAGAGCGCAGGTGAAGGGCAGCAGAGACTGGCTGGTAGCTGAACCAAAAAAGATCAACAAAGCATTTGACTTCTACTGGAGACTGTACACCTCTGAGCTTCCTGGCAGGGACTCGGGGTTGAAACGGTTCCTTGATGGACTGGACATGCCCGTAGTGGGGGACGATAGTCGTCGGGGGGGGGGGGGGGGGGGGGCAGGAGAGGAGAGGAGAGCTGGAAGCACCAATAAACCAGGAGAGGTCATGGAGAGCATCAACTCCATGCAGCTGGGGAAGGCGCCGGGACCCAATGGTTTCCCGGCGGTCTTCTGTGAAGAATTTGCACCATTGCTCGCCCTGCACCTACGGGAGATGTTCGCAAACTCACGAGCAAGGGGCACTCTGCCTCCAACACTAACACAGGCCACCATATCTTTGATACCAAAAAAGACAAAGACCCAACAAAATATGGATCATGCAGACCCATTTCGCCCTGCCCGGGACTGGCAGTCTTCGGGATATTTGATCAGCCAGAACTTCGTATGATGTAAGTGGGACGACGCCTTTAGCTTTGCTTGCCTAATTGGCCGCTTGGGGCTACCGCCCTAAGGGACCGACACAAAATCCAGAGGGCCGATTGCAAAGTGCCAAGAATAAAACATACACCAAAACAAACCATCTACAGTGAAAGCGGGGTCCAGAGATAGCAGAAAAGGGGGTGGGGTGGGAGAGAGCAGGGGTGGGGAGGTTATAGTTGGGGGGGGGGTGCTGTAAAGTAACTAGTGATCCTCGCCTGAGTGTGTACAGAAGGGGCTGATGGGAAATGGAAGTACCACCAGGGGGCAGCACGGGGACATATAAACGTGACGCCGAAGGCCCGCCCTCCCTCACTTTGGCTGGAGAGACAGGGGAGCAGGACAGGACGGAAGTTGAGCTCAGGGCTGCAAGTGGTTAGGCCTAGTTGTAGAGCATAGAAAAGCAGTATCTTTACAAGTGCCATTCTGTAAGTAAAAGCTAATGAAGTAATTTATTGTGGAGCACAATAAACCATCCTTCAACTGCTGAACGACTTCTAGCATTCTTTTAAGAAACATAACAGTAACAATGTGCAAATTATCACCGTTTCAACCATTTCTTGTACTGGGTAAAAATGCAAATATTAAAAAAAAAGAAGCAGCGACAGGAAAAATTATCGGAGAGAATGGTGGAATTTAAATTCAGTTACTAAGCTCTTAGTTCTGGAAGCTATCATAATTGTTGTAAAAATCCATCTGCTTAATTTTGTCCTTCAGCGAAGGAAATCTGTAATTCCCACCCTGGTCTGGCTTACATGTAACTCCAGATACACAGGCTTAACTGATCACTGAAATGGCCTAGTAAACCATTCAGCTCGAGGGCAATCAGAAGTGGCCAACAAATGCTGGCCTTGCCAACGACACCTGCATTACAATTCACTATGATTACAATTCTCTTGGATTCTAGAACAGTCCCATCAGATTGGAAGTTGGCAAATGTTAAATTGCTTTTCAGGAAAAGAGGGAGTGAGAAAACAGGGAACTCCAAGCAAGTTAGTCTGACATCAGTTGTTGGGAAAATGCTGAAATGTATTATTAAGGAAGTCTTAACAATACACTTAAAAAATCACGAGAACCAATAAACCTTATTTTACTAAAGGGAAATCCTGTTTGAAAATTGCATTGTGTTCTTTGAGGATGTCATCAGTAGGATAGATAATGGGGATGTAATATACCTGCATTTCCAAAAGGCATTCAGAAATGCGACACAAAAGGTTAATAGGCAAGCTATAAGGGCTCATGGACTTGGGGGTAATTATTAGCATGGTTAGAAGATTGATTAACAAACCGAAAGCAGAGTGTTGCATAAATGAGGCCGTTTCAAGTTGGCAGTGAATAATGACCTTGGATCAGGCGTTTTCAAAGTCGGGGTCGTGACCCGTGGGTGGGTCGTGGACGGGTGTCGGCAGGGCCGCGGAGTCATCCGTCGAGGTGCTCCCGATTGCACAAATTTGCGTGCACAGCCGCAGCAGCCGGCTTTTAACAATGCCGGTTCCGAGTGGCCTTCAAAATGACAGCCGCGACTATATAAAAAAATGAGGCTGAATTTGTGATATTGCTGAGAATTTAGAAGCCCAGCTTATTTCTCGTTTAAAACTTGCAGGCGTTCTCAATTCAAGCGAATGAAAGTACAGATGTTTCAGATTGTGAAACCTTGCTAGTTTACGTTAGGTATGTTTGGCACAATGAATTTGTAGAAGATTTGCTGTGCTACCTGACTTCACGAACCCACACAACTGGCGCAGAAATCTTTGAAGCTTTGGATAGATTTGTGGTTGGAAAGTGCGGGCTCGACTGGGTTCATTGCAAGGAACCACCAGTGATGGAGCAGCCAACATGACTGGGAAAAACAGCGGAGTTATAGTAAGGATTAAGGAGGCAGCTGGTCAGGACATTGTTTGGAATTACTGTTTTATTCACCGTGAAGCACTGACATCAAAAGGAATTCCATCCGATCTTCAAGTGGTGTTGAAAGGAATTGTGAAAGTTGTGAAATTCATTAAATGCAACCCACTCAGTACCAGACTTTTTGACACTGTGTTCTGATATGGGGGCTGAGCACACACATTTATTGTTCCACACACAAGTACGTTGGTTGTCAAAGGATCGGGTGCTATAGAGTTTACGAACTGAGGTACGAAATCCATGCTTTCTACCTCAAGAAATTGTCCTCTCTGGCTGATTCGTTTGCTGATGAAACTTGGATGCCAAGAATGTCTTAACTTGCAGACATCTTTTCATTACAAATGAACTGAACCTCGAGTTGCAAGGAAAGGATGATGATTGCTTTAGGTACTGTGAATAAATCGAAGATTTCCAAAAGACATTGAAAGTTTGGCAATTACAAGTGGAAACTACTACATGTTTCCCACACTGTTTCGACACATCACAGAAAAAAACATCAGTATAGAAACTGTAAATGGACTGGCAAGCCTTATTCATTTACATCTGGCAACGCTGATCAACTATTTTGGTCGCTACTTTCCAGAGGAGAAGTTTAAGATTTTGAGAGAAAAGAGGTGGGTGAAGACTCCCTTTGAGTTTGAGACCCCAGAATCAGTCCTTAACATGCAGCTGACTCTAAATGAAGAAACTGAGCTTCTGCGCATCAGCTGTGACAGCGTATTAAAAACACGGCACAAGTCAATGAGGCTGTCGGCATTCTGGTGTAGCGTCTCTGAGGACTATCTGGAGCTGAGTAAAACAAGCATTTTGTTGCTTTTGCCCTTCACAACAACCTACTTGTGCGAGGTTGTATTTTCCGTCCTCACAAAGATGAAGACGGCACAAAGGAACCGGCTGAATCCTGCACCCGATATGCGCATAGCCCTCTCTTCCTGTGAACCTGATTGGAGTGAGATCCTAAGGACCAAGCAGGCTCTCCTCTCGCACTAAAGGTAATAGAAAATGGCGAGTTTTGAAGGTCGACCGGCATGGGTTTTGAAGGTCGGCTGGCGTGGGTCCCGAAGGTAGGCCGATTGACAAAAATGGGTCCCTGGAAATAAAGTTTGAAAAACACCGACTTAGATGAAGGGACAGTAATATATCTAACTTTGCTGATGATACAAAACTAGGTGGAAAGGTGAGCTTCCGAGGACACAGGTTGCAAAGAGATATAGACAGGTTAAGTGAGTGGGAAACAAGGTGGCAGAAAGTGTAGAGTGTGGAAAATTGTGAAGTTATTCATTTTGGTTTTAAAAATAGAAACTTGTATGTGCAGCTAGAGTCATTGAGTTTTGAAGCACACAAAGAGACCCTTCGGCTCACTATATCTGAACTGGCCACTAAACACCTATCTATTCATGCAGGTAAAGCAGATAGTAAAGATGGTCTATTGGCCTTTTTGACGAGAAGATTCCGTACAGGAGCAGGAATGTCTTGCCATAATTATACAGGGCCTTTGTCAGGCCACACCTGGAGTATTGAGTGCAGTTTTGGTCTCCTTATCTGAGGAAGGATGTTCTTGCAGTGGAGGCAGTGCACCGAAGGCTGACCAGACTGATTCCTGTGATGGTGGAACTGACTATTGAGGAGGGATTTGAATCAGTTAGGATTGTATTCGCTGGAGTTCAGAAGAATGAGGGGGGGATCTCATAGAAACGTATAAACGACTAACAGGACGAGACAGGGTAGATGCAGGAAGGATGTTCCCGATGGTGGAACCAAGAGTCACAGCCTGAGAATACTGGGTCGACCATTTAGGACAGAGATGATGAGAAATTTCTTCACCCAGAGAATGGCTGGCCTGTGGAATTTGTTATCACAGGAAGTTGTTGAGGCCAAAAAAGTTGCATGTTTTCAAGAGCAGTTAGATATTACACTTGGAGGTAAGGGATCAAAGAATATGGAGAGAAAGCGGGATTAGGCTATTGAGTTGGATGATGAGCCATGATCATAATCAATGGTGGAACAGGCTCGAAAGGCTTCCTATTTTCTGTGTTTGATACTGGGTCACATTCCCCAGCGAGTCAGACATTCTGCCGAGACCCTTAGTCATGGCCGTCACCGACTGTGTGATGCCTTGGACACCATCACTCATGGTGCCGATTCGTGTGCCAGGTTATCCACTGCATTCACCACCCTAGCAGTGTTGGCCTTGGTGCCGCACATTGCCGGCGACACCTCCTGCGCCTGTAGCCTCTGGGACTCCTCCAATCGGCTATGGATCTGCTGGAGTGACATTGACATCTCCCTCTGAATTTCCCGGCCATTCCCTATCATCTCCATCAGCTCCGAGTACCTCTGTACCACAGGCTGAGTATCAGGCTGGGACCCAGCTGGGTTCTGGGATTCAGCAGCCCTCCGACTGCTGTCGTGTCTGGGGGTTTGTGCTCCCAAAGCCTATTCACTAACATGTCCCACTGAGGTGTCTGTATCTCCAGTGGTGGAGGGTGGGAATGACAGCTGTACCGCTACTATACCAATTGTATCCTTGGAGCTCTCCTCCGAGTTGTTCTCCTTGGAGTCAGGAGGGATTTCATCGATTTCATAGAATTTACAGTGCAGAAGGAGGCCATTTGGCCCATCGAGTCTGCACCGACTCTTGGAAAGAGCACCCTACTCAATCCCACACCTCCATTCTATCCCCATAACCCAGTAACTCCACCCAATACTAAGGGCAATTTTGGACACTAAGGGCAATTTAGCATGACCAATCCACCTAACCTGCACATCTTTGGATTGTGGGAGGAAACGGGAGCACCCGGAGGATACCCACACACACACATGGGGAGAATGTGCAGACTCCACACAGACAGTGAGCCAAGCCGGGAATCGAACCTGGGACCCTGGAGCTGTGAAGCAATTGTGCTAACTATTATGCTACATTGCTGGATCGGTGCCGTCAGCTGGAGGACCTGTGAGAGAATGGACATGTGGTCAGTCGGAGCGATGGGTCAGTCCCACTCGCTACCACACTTGGATATTTTCCTGGAGAATTGTGCCGGAATTTAGCATGCAGGTGCAGCAAGCAATTAGGAGGGTAAATGGCATGTTAATAATAATGATTAAGGATTGGGGACATCTTAAGTTAAATCTGGGCAAAGCGGTCGATCAAATGAAATGGGACTTACGCAGATGGGACATGCTCCCGCTGACGCTGGCAGGGAGGGTCCAGAAGATCACGGTCCTTCTGAGACTGCTCTTTTTTCAATGTCTTCCGATTTTTGTCCCAAAGGCTTTTTTCAGGAAAATGAACGCGGCAATATCGGGTTTTGTGTGGGCGGGTAAAGCCCCAAGAGTAAAGAATGCACTCCTTGAACGGGGTCACGGAGAGGGGGGCTTTGCCCATCCGAGCTTTATTAACTATTACTGGGCAGCCAACATATCGATGGTGAGGAAGTGGGTAATGGGGGAGGGTTTGGGAGCGAGTGGAAGCGGCATTCTGCAAGGGTACGAGTTTGGAGGCTTTACGAACGGTGCCTCTGCTGTTCTCGCCAGCTCGATACTCTGCAAGCCCTGTGGTGGTGGCAGCCCTGAGGGTGTGGGGGCAATGGAGGCAGCACATGAGATTGGAGGGGGCATCAATGTGGTCACCAATTTGTGACAACCATCGGTTTGCCTGGGGGGGGGGCTGGATGGGGCTTTAAGAGATGGCAGGGGGCAGGGATTGAGAGATTTGGGATCTCTTCATTCAGGAGGGTTTCCCGAGCCTGGAGGCATTGGAGGAGGAGTAAGAGTTGCCGGGTGGGAATGGGTTTCAGTACCTACAGGTACAGGACTTTGTACGGAGGCAGATTCCAAGCTTTCCTTGCCTCCCCTGAGGGGATTTCAGGTTAAGGGGTTGGAGAGGGGTGTGTTTTGGAGGTACACAAGGAGTTGATGGAGTGGGAAGGGGCCCCTATCAGAGACGTGAAGAGAAGCTGGGAGGGGAGCTGGAAATTGAACTGTGGGGAAAAGCTTGAAGAAGGTCAATTCATCCTCGTTGTGTGCCAGACTTAGCTTGATCCAGTTCAAGGTGGTCAACAGGGCTCACATGACCCGGATGAGCAGGTTCTTTGAGGACGTGGAGGACAGATGTAGGTGGTGTGGGGGTTGCCCGGCAAACCATGTACATATGTTCTGGGTGTGTCCGAAGTTGAGGGGATTCTGGCAGGGATTTGCGGACGATATGTCAGAGGTCCTGGAAGGGAGGATAACTCCAAATCCAGAACTGGCAATATTTAGGGCATCGGAATATCTTGGGGGGGGGGGGGGGGGGGGGGGGGTGATGTCCTGGCCTTCTCCTCCATGGTGGCCCGGGTTTTGGTGGGATGGAGGGACTCGGAGCCCCCATAGGCAGGAGTGTGGGTCAGCGATACGGCAGGGGTTCTCTGTCTGGAAAAAAATCAAGTTCGCCTTGAGAGGATCAATTCAAGGGTTCGCCCGGAGATGGCAACTGTTCATCAATTTCTTCAAGGAAAATTGAAAGTCAGCAGTAAGGGGGGTGGTGGGGGGAGGAAACAGGAGGCATGGCAATGTTGGATAAGGTCTGGGAACTTAGTATATGGCTAATTAAGGAATAGGGCAGGGGTAGTAGGGGACATTGGTTTCAGTTTTTTGTTCGTTTAGGTGTTTTGCATGTGCCCGCGCGGTTGTTTAAGAAATGCTAATGTGTTAAACTGTGAAAATTACAAATGCTTCAAAAAAAAATGTCTAAACTAATAATCTTTATTGTCACAAGTAGGCTTACATTAACTGCAACAAAATTACTGTTAAAACCCTCTAGTTGCTACATTCCAGCACCCATTTGGGTACACGGAGGGAGAATTCAGAATGTCCCATTCACCTAACAAGCATGTCTTTTGGGACTTGGGGGAGGAAACCAGAGCACCCAGAGGAAACCCACGTAGACACGGAGAGAATGTGCAGACTCCGCACGGGCAGTTACCCAAGTCGGGAATCGAACTTGGGGGCCCTGGTGCTGTGAAGCCATAGTTCAGTCTTTATTACAAAGAGTTTGGCGTACAGGAATAAAGAAGTCTTGTAACATGAGCAGTTTCAGTCTGCACATTTATAAAGGATATACTTGCATTGGAGACAGCACAGCAATGTTGACTAATTCTGTTCCTTGGGATGTGGGGTTGCCCTGAGTAAACAAGGCTTGCATTCTCTTGAGCTTAGAAGACTGAGATCTCATTGAAATTTACAAAATTCTGAAGCAACTCGATAGGGTAGGTGCTGAGGCATTGGTTCCGCTTGTTGGGGAAACTATAGCACAGTCTTAGGCTAAGGGGCTGATGATTCAGGAGTGTGATGAAGAGAAATTTCTTCACTTAAAGTGTGGTGAATATTTGGAATTATCTATTCCATTCAGAGGGTTGTGAATGCTCAATTGTTGAATACATTTAAGCCTGGGATAAATTGATTTTTGGTATCTCAGGGAGTCAGATATAGGGATCGGGCAGGAATGTGGATCAGCCAAAGATAAGCCACGATCACATTGAATAGTGCAGCAGACTTGACAGACCATATGGTCTACTACTCCTGTTTCTTGTGCTCTTATTTCCAAACAGAGGGGCATGTGTAAGTCATCTGCTTTCTGATTTTTAACTAATGTTTGATATTGACTCATCTGTATGCCCTTTTCCTCCTCCATTCACCATCTCTGCCAATGACACATGAGCTAAGAAACTTGCTGTGTGCGAAACTGCATGGTGCAGGGTGTTGGTACACTGAGGCGCTGCATGAGTGTGACACCTAGATTGTTAATCGTTGCTAATCCTCAGATGTTTCAAGTTATCTCAAGTTAGCAAATCAAAAATTCAGTGCTGTTTCCCCAGACTAGATCTTCTAAGCAGTCATTTCACTGAAAACACAACAATGATTAATTGCTCGGGTTTTTTGTTGATTCCTTAAATGTCAGCAAGCTTTTAACAAATATTAAAAAAGTGGTAATGTCAACGCACTTCTGGAAAATTGAGTGCTGATATTGTCTTTGTTGACATCAAGATCGTTTCCAGAGTCCGGAAAGGAAGTCTCATAAGACTATAAGTGCAGAATTAGGCCACTTGGCCAATCAAGTCTGTTCCGCCATTTAATCATGGTTGATATTCTCATCCCCATTTTCCTGCCTTCTCCCCATAATCCCAGATACCCTTATTAATCAAGAACCTATCTATCTCTGTCTTAATAAAACCCAGTCATTTGGCCTCCGCAGCCTTCTGTGGCAAAGAGTTCCACAGATTCACCACCCTCTGGCTGAAGAAATTCCTCCTCATCTCTGTTTTAAAGGATCGTCCCTTTAGTCTGAGACTGTAAAAAGTTGCAAAATAAGTGCAATTTGTCTCATTTGTTTATATTGTTATGCCAAGAATACAAAAATGAAAACAAAATCTATATAATCCTGGCTACTTCATTAACTTATCATTTAAAAACATATATAATTGACAAAGGCTGTACACTGAAGCGAAAACTGGCTACAATTTACACAAAAGGAATTTCTAACCTTCAGAAACCCACAACAACCGTGTAATATCTAAAGATACTCGAATGCCCCTATGTTGGCAGAAATCAAATTCCAAGGAAATGCACAAAGGCACTTTATATTTTCCATGGCAGATGTGGGCAATGGAGGCAATTCATCTGTAAAAACAATCAACCCTGAAACCTCTAAACCTATGGATGAAACATTACCCATATCAAGAATCCAGACCAGGAATATACATCCTTTGTCCAAACCAAGGGGAGTAAGTGAGAGTTTGTCATATGCCCTATTCCACCCTGCAAGCTGCTACAATCTGGAATATTGCCTTGTGAAGCTAAAAGAGTCGGTCTGCCAATTTCCATGAACAAAACAGCAGCAGAACTAGAGTTCTGTTCAGGTTTAAATTGCCTGGCTCTCAACTACACTCATTCTTACTAGAACGTCTGTACCAGTGTCCACTACAAGATTAATTCATCTCCATGTGCTTCTCCCATTATGGAAATTGGCTCTACTGGAAAAGTGGATTACCCTACATAAGCTTCAGCCTGCTAACTCCTCTGAAGGAATACAGATTGGATTTCTGATTCTGAAACTATAATCTTTATTTTACCTGTGGTCTTTGCCCTGCACCTCTCTTTGCCCCCCCTCCATCACTAATTTTATGTATTAGTGCAAAGAGGGAGTTTGGGTCTTCCAGCGTTTTGAGTGTGTGTAAAATCAATTAATCCTCTTTTTTGTACCCCATCTGATGTTTGTGGTGGGGTTATTAATAGTTTAATAGTTAATTGGATCATTCCAAAACTGAGGGGAAAATATGCCACCAATTCTAAAGTGGTAAATCAAAATCGAAGACACCTGTTTATGGATGGGCGAGGACAAATCAGAGTTGTTTGAAATTAAACCCCCCTCATGTCTGTGACGATACAGAATGTTTTTTTTTCCTACTTCGATTTGGATGCAGTCATGGTAAGTGGGTTAAGTAATTCACTCTCTTTGGAATTAATTACTTCCTAATTGTTCACACTGGACAGTTGCTTCCTAATCTTTCTTCACTTAGGATCTTTGTCAGTTCAAATATTTATCAAATTCTAGTTGTACAAATGTATTAAATAAAAGTCAGGAGCTCATTTTTATGTTCTTATGTTAGTGACTGAAACATAAAACTGTGATAATGCATTATAAAGCTGTAATAAACATGGTTTTCTTTATCCAAATATTGAATCTTCCTGCTCCCAAAGTACTGTAATAAAATTATGCCGATAACCACTGGGAACTGCTCACAATATTACCGGATAACTGGCGTTTTCCCGAACAATGGATTTCCAGATTAGAAATCCATCCTTCCTCATCAACATTTACCTTGGTATACTTGTTGCATAGCGACAAAATATTAAATTTAGAAATTCAACTAGTTGCTCAGTGATACCCCTTTGATATTTCTGAAGAAGTTGGCCTGATAAGAGTGCTGTTCCTCTTATTAAAACAAAAGGTAATTTGGAAATGGATTGGTGTCTTCTTCATTAATGGACTTCTGTAGTAATGTTTGGGATTTTCTTCAGATGTTTTGGGTGGATATTAATGTGTGAGTGTTATTTACAATGTGAACATTATATAAATGTCACTCTCACCCTCAAAACATATTAGTCTTTCTGTTCTTTGAAAGTGAAATGACTATATTTATCGGCACGATAGCATAGTTAGCACTGTTGCTTCACAGCGCCAGGGTCCAAGGCTCGATTCCCGGCTTGGGTCACTGTCTGTGCGGAGTCCGCACGCTCTCCCTGTGTCTGCTTGGCTTTCCTCCGCATGCTCCGGCTTCCTCCCACAAGTCCCGAAAGACATGCTGTTAGGTGAATTGAACATTCTAAATTCTCCCTCTGTGTACCCAAACAGGTGCCGGAATGTGGCGACTAGGGGCTTTTCTCAGTAACTTAATTGTAGTGTTAATGTATGCCTACTTGTGACAATAAAAATTATTATTTATTATTATTATTATTATTATCATTATTATTATTGTTCCTCCATAGATGCTCATGGAAAGGATGATGATGGGTCATTTTGAACCCTGCATCCCTAGCATTGATGATGCTTAAATATTATGCTGTCAGTGCTGCAAATGCTCAGTGTATGAATTGCTTCATATTTAAATAACAGCACTTTACATTAAAAAACAGTAGAGACTGGTGTACTTTATTGGGTGCAAGATGTAATAAAGGCTGAGTTGGTTGAATTTGATCTTCATTTGACAGTTTTTCAGTGTCACTCACTGCCAAATGATTTTATGACTCATCAGTTATTTCTAAATGGAACTGAGAACTGTATACTATTTGATCGAATGTAATCTGAATAATGGAATAGCTTTCATGGATTCAATTTTCTATATATTTGAACGCCCATTTCACAAATTACACCGATTGTGATGACTATTACTCCTGAAAATTGGAATGGAAAGCTTACCAATGGAGAAATGAGGATTTGAACTGTGTGGCATGAATACCATTGAATGAGACCAAGGGAAGTAGGAATACACAGAACGAGAGTTGACAAGAGAGTGTTTGGGGTGGATTTGAAAGGACGATTAAAATAATTGTGCTGTGGGGATTTGAAACTCAAATCGGAGATAATAATGTGTGGGTGGGGAATGGATCCATAACTTTGGCGGTAATTGGATAGACAAAAGTGGAAACAATTGAGGGCAAACCCATTGAACATAATCACAAAAGAGAGGTGTTGGAGGAGGATGTTTTGATGGTCAGAGTGTGGACCAAGGTAAAAGAAAAAGATGATAAATAATGCACCGTTGGGCATACGGTGGCACAGTGGTTAGAACTGCAGCCTCATGGCGCCGAAGTCCCAGGTTCAATCCCGGCTTTGGGTCACTGTTTGTGTGGAGTTTGTGCATTCTCCCCGCGTTTGTGTGGATTTCGCCTCCACAACCCAAAGATGTGCAGGGTAGGTGGATTGGCCATGCTAAATTGCCCCTTAATTGGAAAAAAAATGCATTGGGTACTCTAAATTTATTTCTTTTTTTAAATAATGCACCGTTGTCGCAGTCATGCAGAATGTTTATGGATTTGGTGAGGGCCGTTTTGATGCTGTGGTCAAAATGGAGACCTGATTGGAGAGTTGGAAATGGAATTACGAAAAGATGAATTAGGAATTCATAGATGCCAATGCATTCGAGAAGAAAGGACTTTTTTGATTGGGTGGTAATCTTCAAGGGGTGGGGCAATTGACAGTGGGTTATATGAAGAGGGATAGGTGTCAGTTTGAAAGGGGAGTACCAAAGCAGGGGGAGCCATTGAAATATAAACTAGTATTTTTGGGGGGGGGAAGCAGCCGAGACGTGGAATATTATTTGAAGGAGTGTGCATTGATCCTGTGAAAAATATTCTAATCTCCATTCCAGCTTGACATTTTAACAACCACATTGGTTAAGGACAGATGGCTTCTTACCACATTTAGGCCAAATTATTTTCTGTGCAGGATTAAAGTTGTATAAACTATGAATTTTCACTGGCTCAATCTCTGCTACCTCCTCCTCCAGAGGATTTATTTTTTAACCAGGGCTATGGAGCAACCTGAACTGTGGAATGCGTGGTGGTAGGCAGCTTTAGATTGTTCCATCTGGCAACAATAACACAGGGGGTTCTTTGCGCACACAACTGAAATCTTCAGGAATGTGTAGTAATGTTTAAGCGTGAGATTTTATTTGATAGATTTCTAAGAATATGGCTCAGATGGCTTGGTTCTCTCGCCTGAGGTAGAGGTAAATAGACAAAGTCATTGTGACTTATTATGCATGCCATCGGTGCTTTATTTGTAACAACAGTTAGGTTTCAATCAGGAAGAGATCTTTGTTCCATCTATCACTCCTGCTTACAATATTCCCTCTGTATTTCAAATAACCGTGAATCCCATATATGCAGTTGTGGATGAGCAATTAACTGATTCTTGCTGCTAGCAGCAAGAACTGTGCAAGAAATCCCCCATTCTCTTCTGAGCTAACATGGGAGAATGTCGGAGGTACTACCAAATCCTGAATGGGTCCTCTGACACGTGAGGCTATGGGGAAAAGGTGTGTAAAAGTGCACTTGTTCTGCTGTCGTCTCTCTAGTAATTAGACAGATTTTTGATCTACCAGGGAGCCATTGGTTAAGGGGCTCAGGTATGAAAGTGCAGTTAAGGACACCCTTCAGATTAGCCATGATCTTATTGAATGGTGACACAGTCTTGAGGGGCCAAATGGTCTGCTCCTGCTCTTATTTCTTATTTTTTAATCAAATAAATTTGAGTTTTGGATAAAATGCTGGATTTGTAGAATTGCAGCTGGTCTACTTTAGTGACATTGAAGGAACCTGATAATACCATTAATGTGTCCAAGAACAGAATGGAATTTGGCAAGAGATTGTGGCTTAAAACAGCTCACTTGAGTGGTTACCCATATATCTGTTTTGGACAAACAGGCAACCATTAATGTTGAGGCTATTGCACCCACTTACTTATCTGCACTTTCCTTTTCAAATACGGTTTTGTGTAACTCTGCAGATTTGCTGAATTGTACAGTAACATAACTGTCTAGCTTTCAAAAACAAAGTCACTGATGTGACCGTGGCACTAACAACATTGTCCTCTAGTATAATACCTCGTACTGCAAACAGCTGCTGTAACCAGTTATAGAACCTTAGAACTTATTGACTAGAATGATTTTTTCCAGTTTATTTCTCATTTTTGAAAAAACCCATTTTGCCAACAGCATTAGTGAAGTAGAAATTCTTTTGAGCATGCAGAATATTGATGTGTGCTGGTTGTTGTTGCAGGTATATGATGATTATTGATGGCAAGAATGAAGTGTACATGCTCGACAGAGACTATTCCGTGTTTCATGTAGTGAACTTGGAGTTTCCTCTTCGGAAAGATCTTCGTATTCATCTGACTAACACACTATTGGATGGGGTAAGAAAGCTTTTTACCTTTTAAGTGACTTTACTTTAGACGGACATGTTACTGCTGATTTCTTCCAGTGTCATTTACTGTCACTTTAAGGGAATGAAGCAAAGGGAAGGAAGATGTGTAATTAAAAGGACACCCCAAAAGACCTTATAGCTAATGAAGTACTTGTGAAGTGAGTTACTATTGCAATATAAGGAAATTTGTGCAAAGGAATGATCCACTAACAACAATGGGATACATGTTCGGATAAACTCTAGTCATGTTGGATGAGGGATAAATATTGACATGGACATAGGGAGAATTCCCCTGCTTGCCTTCAAATGGTGTCATCAAATTTTTTACACCCACTTGAAGAAGGGAAATGGGGCCTTGGGTTAATGTTTAATCTGAAAGATGACATATCTGACAGTGCAGTTCCCCTATAGTACTGCACGTAAGGGGCAGCACGGTAGCACAGTGGTTAGCACAGTTGCTTCACAGCTCCCGGGTCACAGGGTTAATTCCTGTGCGGAGTCTGCACGTTCTCCCCGTGTCTGCGTGAGTTTCCTCCGGGTGCTCCGGCTTCCTCCCACAGTCTAAAGATGTGCAGGTTAGGTGGATTGGCCACGCTAAATTGCCCATTGTGTCAAAAAGGTTAGGTGGGGTTCCTGGGTTATGGGGATAGGGTGGAGGTGTGGGCTTGGGTAGGGTGTTCTTTCCATGGGCTGGTGCAGACTCGATGGGCTGAATGGTCTCCTGCACTGTAAATTCTATGATTCTATGCTGAAGTCTCTGAGGCGATTTAAACCCACAACCTTCTGACTTGGGGACGGGAGTGTCACCATTGGACCAAGTTTGATACCTAAAATATTTTAAATTGATCTAGATCACTTTTGTGCTTCAATGTTTGCTTGATTTTTTTGGTTAAAATAGTTTCTGTCACATGCAAGTTTTTGCTGAAATTTTTAAACGTCTATAATCAATGATTATCATAGGGAGTATATACTTTTGTTTCAAAGGCAAGGGCAGAAAATTAGAAGAAATTAAAACACAGCTGGACAAAATCTATTTTATTCTGAGTTGTCGCGCTTGAGACAATGTATTTTGACTCTTGTGCAGGAGTGAAGAACAAATTTTTTATCTACAGTGAAAAGTACCATGTAGTTTACTACTTGCCAGTTATGTGTGTAACTGAAGTTAAGGCTCAATTGGAAAGCTGACAAAATTGAAATGTCAACGTGATCAATGTGACTGTCAATTTGTGTGGGGTGTAAGCGTGCTGTAGCTACTGGCTTGTGTATTATTGGAAATGAATGTAATATGTGAACAGCAGCAGGTGGCACAGATGGGATGGCTGTTGAGTCTGACCCTTTCCAAAAATCACTGTACCAATGTTTATAATGACTACAGAGAATGTTAGGTGGATCATATGTTACCATTAGAGAAACATACACTTTTATTTTTCAGTTAAAATTTTCCATCTGCATGAATATTGATTTATTCAAGCCAGTTGTCCTTTGATTTGAATTATTGTGTTACATTATTTCGCCCAGGTTATAAAAGTGATTGCATTTTTAGGTTCTTACCGTAATTATTCCAGGCCTAAGTGCTGCAAATTTTATCCTTAATGTATTTCCTGTTTGATATGCAGAAGAAAAGCATATATGTAGGCCCACCTGGATGAAATGCTATGAAGTGGTAGGTTGCAGGTTTAGTCCCCTACCATGCTAACATACATGTCAGAGGGAATACTGGATATTTCCCCAAAGAGAGTACGGGGATAAATTGTTCTATGGCCGAGAGTTGTGCTGATAAAGGATGAGTGCAGGATTTAAATTATCTGTGAAGTCCTTTCTGGGATATTGGAGGAATGCACTTTTTTTCTTGTTAGTTACTGTTGCCAACTGCTGTGTAGAACGATATGGAAGAAGAATACTAGAGTACATAGATGCTGCTTTGAAACTTTTAGTAAAAACTAGCTTAGGCTGTGTTTCCTACTGAGAACCATTTTAAAATGCCATCAATTAAAAGTACTTTATGATTCCAAATTTTTGGAATAATCAGCCCAAAGCATAGACAACTTGAAAATGAACTTTAATTTCTAATCACTGGGCCAGAATGGTTGGATGGAAAAGATCATAACGGCACAAATGGGAATTTGCATTATTGACATGCAAAGCTGGACAAATAATTCAGCTCATGAGTGGCAAGAAAAAGACATTTGTATTGTTGCTAAGTGTTGTCGTCTCTTGGAACATTGGGCTGATAAACGATGTCCACTTGATGAGAAACTTAACTCTGTATTAAAATTTATTAATGTTAAGCCAATTGATATATTCACATTTGCAAACAATTCTGAGTTACAGTGATCAGTTACAGTTTCATGACGAGGTACCAATGTTCCCTTGATGCATTTTTAGAAGCTTGTTAATTTAAAAAAAAATGTATGGGAAGATTGTGTCATTAGTTTGGACAATTCCTGTAGTTCTTAATGATAAATAACAGGGAATAGAGTGTGTGTGTGTGTGTTGCTAGAGAACGTAGTAAAACCAATGTCGTATGATCCATGCTGATATGAACTAATGGAAATGTATTATAGTAAGCTGACTGTAAGGCGAGTAATGCTTGATCAGTCAACTTTTAAATGTCTGCTTGCTAAATTTGTAAATGTAAAGCTGTTGAATCAACTTGCTTTCCTTTCTCTGTTGCTAGGAAATGATCATTGACAAAGTTGATGGAAAACCTGTTCCTCGGTACTTGATTTACGACATAGTAAAATTTAACGTAAGTACTTGTTGAGCGATACAATTTTTCCTTTAATTCCACTCATGGCTTTTTGGTCAGATGACAGACTTCAATTAAGATTTATGTGTGTTGATTTTTAATGAGTTGAACATGGGGAAATGGTGGCATAGTGGTATTGTCGGTGGACCGTAGAGGGTCTAACCGCTGGTCCTGGATATTCAATGGCATTACCATCGCTAAATCCCCCACAATCAACATCATTGGGGGGAGTTACCATTGATCAGAAACTGAACTGGACTAGCCACATTAATACTGTGGCTACCAGGGCAGGTCAAAGGCTAGGAATCCTACGGCGAGTAACTCGCCTCCTGACCCCCCCAAAGCCTGTCCATGATCTCGAGGCACAAGTCAGGAGTGTAATGGAATACTCTCCACTTGCCTGGATGAGTGCAGCTCCAACAGCACTCGAGAAGTGTGACACCATCCAGGACAAAGTAGTTCGCTTGATTGCTGCCCCTTCCACAAGCATTCAAACCCTCCACCACCGACGAATAGTGGCACCGTGTGTACCATCTACAAGATGCACTGCAGTAATCACTAAGGTTCCTTAGACAACACCTACCACTACCATTTAGAAGGACGAGAGTAACAGATAACCTGGGAACCCCACCACCTGGAGATTCCCCTCCAAGTCACTCACCACCCTTGAAAATATGTCACCGCTCCTTCACTGTCGCTGGGGCAACATCCTGTAACTCCCTCCCTAATAGTAAGAAGTCTTAAAACACCAGGTTAAAGTCCAACAGGTTTGTTTCGAATCGCTATCTTTTGGAGCGCAGCTCCTTCCTCAGATGAATCTGTGCTCCAAAAGCTAGAAATTCAAAACAAACGTGTTACCTTTAACCTGGCGTTGTAAGACTTCTGACTGTGCCCACCCCAGTCCAACGCTGGCATCTCTTCATCATCCCTCCCTAATAGCACACCTCAAGGACTGCAGCGGTCAAGAAGGCAACTCACCACCACCTTCAGAAGGGCAATTAGGGATGGGCAATAAATGCTGGCCTAACCAGCGACACCCACATCTCACAAATGAATACATTTTTAAAAATGTATTTCAGGTAGGATTTCAAGGTGCAAGAGCAGTGGAAATGCATTAAAATTGCTCTAATATCTTTTGGTGCACTTATTTTATTTTTCACATGAACAAGTGAGGACAGTTAGTTGAGACTTTAGAGTTAGTATTCCATGATGAGCAATCCTAATCTGAAAGAAATGATTATGAGAAATGCATATCCTCGCTGCAGATTGAGCTGCCTCAAATCAAATTGTTTGCTAAGTTATTTCTCTACCAACATTTTAACATAAATGATCACTTTTGTTTGAGGACATGCCAGTGATTTGGATTGTACAGGATATTGGCTCAAGGGAGGGACATATTATTGACTTGAGGACTGGACTGGATGTGATGGTCTGCATTATAAGATAATTTAGTCTGATCTCATCAGGAATTTCTTTGGTAAGGCAAGATTTTATGCATACGTTTTAGTCCGACATCTATTTTTGGGCCTCAAAGATAAATCCTGATTGCTGGATGATGTATAAATGGACCTATTTGTAAGGTAATGTTACTTTCTTAAAACATCAATTTATGAAGTCATTTTCTAACAGTCTGTAAGTATCACAAATAAGTCAAATCAAGTCAATTCAATTGACATTCTTGGAGCTGTATGATCCTGTACCAGTGTTAAATGTTTGACAATATTCAAATAATTATGTAATACCCGTCTCAGCAAATAGCTTTTAAGTATCCATAAATTCAATTATTTGATTAGATCAAAACATCAAATACTGTTTTGGTTGTCATGTTATTAAGTGATAAAAAATAAATAACCTTTATTAGTGTCGCAAGTAGGTTTACATTAACACCGCAATGACGTTTCTGTGAAAAGCCCCTAGTCGCCACACGATGACGCCTGTTTGGGTACACAAAGGGAGAATTCAGTATGTCCAATTCACCTAACAGCACATCTTTCGGGAGGAAACCGGAGCACCCGGAGGAAACCCACGCAGACACAGGGAGAATGTGCAGACTCCGCACAGACAAACCCAAGCGGGAATCAAGCCCAGGACCCTGATGCTGTGAAGCAACTGTGGTAACTACTGTGCTACCATGCTCTAGGAACCATTGAAACTTTATTTAACGTTTTGAAATCAGTATCAGGGTGATTATGTCCTTACTTGCATGAACAACTAGAGTTGAAAGCGCATGTGTCCCTTCAAGAGGTTTAGGTTAAGGAAGAAAGTGTGGAATGGATTCCAATATATCTGAAGACAGGCGGTAGGAGCAGGAGAGCTTCCTGGTCAGCCGTACTACAGAAGGCAATGGCAAACCACTGCAGTACCTTACCAATTATAATCCGGGACCAATCCAGTGGAAGCCCATGGGCACCAAGTCTCTCTTGTGGCACCAAAGCTCTCTTGGGGCACAATGCCTGAAGGAGGATGAGTAGAGGGAGGATATGTTGACTGCCACAGAGATGCCTTTTGTTCTCTCCATCTTTTCTTTTCGTTTTTCCCTTGGCAATGATCTGTAATGTGGACCATAGTAAAGAACTATTCATCTTGTCAATCCAAAACCAAAATACTGCTAATGTTGGCAATCTGAAATAAAAACTAAAGCTGCTGGAAGTACTCAGCAGGTCTGGCAGCATCTATGGGGAGAGAAACCGAGTTAATGTTTTGCGTCAATGACCATTCTTCTGAAATGTTAACTGTGCTTCTCCCTCCACAGATGTTGCCAAACCTGCTGAGCATTTCTAGAATGTTCTGTTTCAATTTCATATTGGCAATGATTTTCTTGGATTCCTAGAAGTTGGTATCTGTGAATCAAGTTTGCAAAGTCGGTGAACTGGGTCTGAATGCGACCATAATAAGTGAGATGGAGTTAGCAGTGTAAACAATGATGGCTCCTTCATCAACACTGGCCATGGAAATGGGATTAAAATGGCACCATGCAACTCAGGTTATTCATTGACAGTTTCATGCTGTGCCTCGGTGAGTCTGAGGTAATTAATATGATTGTGGTGTCCAGCACTGCAGCGAGAATTTTTGTTTTTGTCACAAATTAGGATGAATGCGATTTTTAAGGAAATGCAGCGTCAAAGAAGTTTTGGAAAAATACCCTAAACTGAGTCCAAGTTTTGTTGAAACAAAATAGTGCTTCTCCCGACCTAACAGTACTTTGGATGTACCTGCACCACACAAAGTGCAGAGCGGTTCAAAAACATGGCTCTTCTCGAGGACAAATAGGGATGGGCAACAAATGCAGGCTTTATGAGTGATGCCCACATACCAAGAACATTTGGGAAAAAAAATGCAGATCTAACATGCTATGAAAATTTTCATTTCTCTTGGCTCCAGCTAGTGTTGTGTCATTTTAAAATTTATTGTGGCTCCTCTTCAAAATCATCTTTATGATGTTCTCTATTTCTCTACTAAGGATATGAACATTTTATCTTTTAGACAGTGACTCTGCTGTTGTCAAGTTGGCTGTTAAGAATTTGCAACCCATATTGTGGGCAAGAGTTTAATTTCTGCTTGGCTCCTTTCAAAAATAAAAGATTTGGAATTTGTAGCCTGGAGAATTATGACTGAAGTTATTAATTGTCGGCGTTTGGATTCATCTTAATTTTACTTACCTGTTCTTTCAATTTTGTTTCCTCATATTTGTTTATTCTATCCTCTGTTTTATTAACCTTGTGTTCACTCCCTCTCATGTGTTCTCATTGTTGAAGTTAGAGTAAAATTCCGGCCAGAGTTTCCGGGTCTGTGACCTTTCATCAGAAAAGTGAGAAATGCAAGTGAAAGGGTGAAGGGTGCGAAGAACAAAAGAGAAGGTTTGTGACCAGGTGAAGGGCAGGATAGATAAATGGCAAGTGGGACAAGCAACAAATCAAAAAGTACATCTAGAGGATGTACCTTTTAACGGGCAGCACGGTAGCACAAGTGGATAGCACTGTGGCTTCACAGCGCCAGGGTACAAGGTTCGATTCCCAGCTGGGTCACTGTCTGTGCGGAGTCTGCACGTTCTCCCCGTGTATGCTTGGGTTTCCTCCGGGTGCTCCGGTTTCCTCCCACAGTCCAAAGACGTGCAGGTTAGGTGGATTGGCTATGATAAATTGCCCTGAGTGACCAAAAAAGGTTAGGAGGGGTTATTGGGTTACGGGGATAGGGTGGAAGTGAGGGCTTAAGTAGGTTGTTGCAGACTCGATGGGCCAAATGGCCTCCTTCTGCACTGTATGTTCTATGAGGCAGGATAGTAGCTGTCTGAATGCAAGGTACACAGCAGATGCCATCTTCCTGGCCCTACACTCATCCCTGGAGCATCTCGACAACAAAGACTCCTGCATCAGACTCCTATTTATTGACTACAGCTCCGCCTTCAACACCATAATTCCAGCCAAGCTCATATCAAAGCTCCAAAACCTAGGACTTGGGTCCTCACTCTGCAACCGTATCCTCAACATTCGACTCATAGACCACAGTCAGTTAGAATAAACAACATCTCCTCCACGATAGTCCTCAATACAAGGGCCCCGCAAGGCTGCGTACTTAGCCCCTACTGTACTCCCTATACACACTTTACTGCCTGGCAAAATTTGGTTGCAACTCCATCTACAAGTTTGCTGATGGCACAACCATAGTGTGTTGGATCTCGAACAACGATGAGTCAGACTACAGGAGGAAGATAGAAAACCCAGTGTAGTGGTGTAACAACAACAATCTCCCTCAATGCCAGCAAAAGTAAAGAGCTGGTCATTGACTTCAGGAAGCAAAGTACTGTACACACCCCTGTCTGCATCAACGGTGCCGAGGTGGAGATGGTTGACAGCTTCAAATTCCTGGGTGTGCACATCACCAAAAATCTGTCCTGGTCCACCCAGGTCGACACTACCACCAAGAAAGCACAACAGTGCCTATACTTCCTCAGGAAACTAAGGAAATTTGGCATGTCCACACTGACTCTCAACAACGTTTACAGGTGCACCATAGAAAACATCCTATCTGGCTGCATCACAGCCTGGTATGGCACCTGCTTGGTGCAAGACCGCAAGAAACTACAGCGAGTCGTGAACACAGCCCAGTCCATCACACAAACCCGCCTCCCATCCATTGACTCCATCTACACCTCCTGTTGCCTTGGGAAAGGGGGCAGCAGAATCAAAGATCCCTCCCACCCGCTTACTCACTCTTCCAACTTCTTCCATTGGGCAGGAGATACAAAAGTCTGAGAACACGCACAAACAGATTCAAAAACAGCTTCTTCCCCACTGTTACCAGACTCCTAAATGACCTTCTTATGGACTGACCTGATTAATACAACACTCCTGTCTGCTCCACCCAATGCCGTTGTCTAGGTATTTACATTGTGTACCTTGTGTTGCCCTGTTATGTATTTTCTTTTCATGTACTAAATGATCTGTTTGAGCTGCATGCAGACAAGTACTTTTCACTGTACCTCGGTACACGTGACAATAAACAAAAAGGTAAAGAAATTAAGAAAGAAGTGAGAAAAAACCCCAGCAACAAAAGACAAAACAAAATGGTTGAGCCCAATGTTGAACCCAGAATGCTGTAAAGTATCCAATTGAAAGATGAAGTGTTGTTCCTCGAGATTCCATTGAGCCTCATTAGAACACTGCAGGAGGCCAAGGACAAAAGCCTAAACAAGGTGGGAAATGTTGCGCGATTGGAGACTTGGGGTCATTTTTACTGACTGAGAGGAGATGTTCCGCAAAGGTGTCAACCAGTCTGTGTTTGGTCTCTATAATGTAAAGGCGACCACATTGCGAGCAGCGAGTATAGTATACTAAATTACAAGAGTTGGGGTGGCACAGTGGTTAGCACTGCTGCACCACCGCGCCAAATACCCTGGTTCAATTCCAGCCTTGGGTGACTGTGGAGGTTGTACGTTCTCCCCGTGTCTGCTTGGGTTTCCTCTGGGTGCTCCAGTTTCCCCCCTCAGTCCAAAGATTTACAGGGTAGATGGATTAGCCATGATAAATTGCCCCTTGGTGTCCAAATGTTTGGGTGGGGTTATTGGGTTGCGGGGGGAGAAGGGGGGGGGGCATGTGTCTGGGTAGATGATTTTCCAGAGGGTCAGCATGGACTTGATGGACTGAGTGGCCTCCTTCTGCACTGTAGGGATTCTAAACACAAGTAAATTACTGTTTCATTTGGAAAGAATGGTTGCAGCCTTGGACGATGAAAGGGCAGGTGTTGTATTCATTGCACATGCATGGAAAGGTGCCTTCTGAAAGGGAGAGTGTTGCTCGTTCTGAGTTAGTGTGTTTAACACTCCTCCAACAGAGGAAGTGTGCTTAACACTCGCTTGGCTCTGTTTCTTGTTTCTATGCTCTGGACACTGTCACAAGTATCAAGGTCAAGTTCAAAGCAATAAAGCTATACACCAATTAGTAAGTCCAAACAGTTAGAGTTTATTATAACAATTATAATAAATACTCATTCACACGCTAAAGACTAACTTCTCTACCATTAAACGACTAATACTTATCTAAGAAGGAACAGGCAAGGTCAGGGAACAAGGCCTTCGTTCCGTTCTGGTCTGCAACTTCTTGATATTACTGGTCGGCACGGGTATAAGTAATGCCTGGGTCAAGGTAGCGATCGTCGTTTGGCACTTACTGATCGATGGCTGCTGCTCGACGGCTGGTGTAAAAGACAGGATTCTGGAGGCTGGAGTCGGAGGCCGGAGACAGGAGACCGAACCATGTGCGGGACCTTCTTTTATAGGTCCCAGGAGGTCCGTGCCCCTTGGGGCGCGCTTCCTCACCTGGTTATCGATTGGGCCTTTCCCCAATCGATATGATTTGAACCCCCCTATCCTAGGGTCGTTCCTTGATGGCTGGGGTGGTTCTTAGGACTCATTGTCCTGGTTTCGCTGGCTCCATCGTGTCTGCTTCTCTTTTGAAAGTATCAATAGATACTTGAGTGTATCTATTGTGCCCGGGATTGTCCCGGTATCACCTCATTAATATGTAAACTGTTTTCCAATTAGCAGCGCTGCCTGAACTCTGCAGCTGTCGGGAAACCGGTTTTTGCAAGTGTCTCAATGCTGAAAGCTTCTGCAAGCTGTTTGTTTTTGACCATGTCCGTTTTTCCCTGCATTCTTTGCAGTCTTCCATTTTGTGTTACTGGTGTCCATCTTGGATGGCTACAAGAGAATATTGGCAGTTATTGAGGGAGTTGTCCCTCTGGAATACTGAAAGGGGAGGGGGAAAATGTGTTTTGTGCTGGCATCACATTCCATTTATTTACAGCATTTTCTATTTTAATTCAGATATTCGGCATCCATAGTTTTTAGCATTTTGCTTTGGTTCAGAAATAATCTTTGTTCTTTAGTCAATACTAATTCTATTTATTTCCACTGTCATCGGAACCTCCCATCTCTCCAACCCCTTTAAAAAAACACATTACCACGACCTGCAAAGTTCTGTTATCAATTTGCGAATACTTTCATTATAACAATAATGTATTTACAGACTATGATAAGTGGTGGTAATATATCCTTTTAATGTAGAAAAGCATGTCCAGATTCAAGACGTGAAGAAAAATGTAGGCTAAGCCAAATAAAGTGTGGCTGAAAAGTTTGGGCAAATTTAGCTACAAATTCTTTGCAATTTTGTTGTTTTTCAGGTCTGCATCTTGAGGACCCTTACCAGATTCACCCCCCCCCCCCCCCCAATATTCTTTGAGCAATTTAGCCCCAAGAGCTATACCTAACTCCTTGAAAGCATACAATGTTTTGGTCTCGATTGCTTTCTGTGGTAGAGAATTCCACAGGCTCATCACTTTCTGGGCGAAGACATTTCTCATTTGCTCAGTCCTAAATGGTTTACCCCTAGACTATGACCTTCAGTTCCCCCACCATTGGGAAAATCCTTTCTGCATCTCCCCCGTCTAGACTGTTAGAATTTTTCAGTTATTTGTGATTCCCCCTCACTTACTCTCCTTGTACGTTAGTCCCACCAGCTCAGGAATCAGTCTGGTAAACCTTTGCTGCAGTCTCTTTATAGTAAGAACATCCTTCTTCCGATGAGGAGACCAAAACTACACACAATATTCCAGGTGTGACCTGACCAAGGCCCTGTGTAACTGCAACAAGACCTGCCTGTTCCTGTACTTGAATCCCCTTGCTATAAAGGTGAACTTACCATATGCTTTCTTCACTACCTGCTGCACCTCCATGCTAACTTTCAGTGACTGGTGTGCAAGGACACCCAAATCTAGTTGCATATTCCTTCAATCTGTAGCCATTCAGATAATCTGCCTTCCTGTTTTTGTTACCAAAGTGAATAACCTCACACTGATCCACATTATACTGCATCTGCCATTCATTTGCCCACTAACTCAACTTGTCCAAATCACACTGAAACATTCTCCTCACAGCTCACCCTCCTACCCAGCCTTGTGTAATTTGCAAATTTGGAGACATTACATTTAGTTTGCTCAACTGAATTATGAATAATATATATAGTGAATAGCTCGGGACCAGCACTGATCCCTGCGGTACCCCACGAGTAACTGCTTGCCATCCGGAAAAAGGCCTGTTTATTCTTACTGTATGTTTCCTGTCTGCCAACCGGGTTTCTATTCATCTCAATACACTACCCCCAATCCCATACATTTTAATTTTCCACGTAAATATGGCCACAAAACTCTAGACTGTATTCTATGTCTTTTGCATTGTTCTAAAACTCCCCTCTTTTAAAACAAAATGAAGAATAAAACCTATATCAGCATTTGGTGGTCACTGTGCAATTGCTAGCCTTCAGACACTGGGTCATGCCAGTTTGTGAGTCACCTAGCTCCACCCACACATAGAACATAGAACATACAGTGCAGAAGGAGGCCATTTGGCCCATCGAGTTTGCACCGAGCCACCTAAGCCCTCACTTCCACCCTATACCCGTAACCCAATAACCCCATCTAACCTTTTTGGTCACTAAGGGCAATTTTTCATGGCCAATCCACCTAACCTGCACGTCTTTGGACTGTGGGAGGAATCCGGAGCATCTGGAGGAAACCCACGCAGACACGGGGAGAACGTGCAGACTCCACACAGACAGTGACCCGGTAGGGAATCTAATCTGGAACCCTGGCGCTGTGAAGCCACAGTGCTATCCACTTGTGCTACCGTGCTGCCCAACATTTGAGGTGATACATTTTGGAAGGTCGCATAAAGTGAGGAAATGTATACTTAACAGTAAATTTTTTAAAAGAAGTGGAACAGAAAGAAATTATAGGGGTTAAACACACAAACCTTTAAAAGCATATAAAACTTGGAAAAAGCTAGTTGAATCCCATGTTTTACAGATAAGGTACCAAAGGTTCCAAAGCCAAAAGGTAATGATCCTACTGCCATTAGAACATGGTGCCCAATATTGGGTGTATTTGTGGCCACTGAGCAGAGTGAATAGCCCTTTGAGTGCTATAGCAGTTGCAATTGTCGACTCTTCCTTCTGCGATATAAATTCTAAATGCCGATCTCACTGAGTATTTTAGGAAGTTTCTGAAAATTTATGATTTGGTATTGTATTTTTGGTAAGAGCTTTAATTCTTCAACAGCAACAACAACTTGATTTCTAGTGCCTTTAACATAGGCACTACATCGGAGAATTAAAAACGAGGTATGACATAAGGCAATATTAGCTTAGATGGCCCAAATATTTGGTCAGAGAGGTAAATTTTAAGAAGTGTCTTAATGGAGGAAAGCGAGGTAGAGAGGAGACTCCAGAGCTTGGGGCCTATGCAACTTAAGGCATGGTCACCAATGGTGGAACAATTATAACTGGAAATGTACAAGATCAAAGAAATAGAGGAGTATGGATATCTTGGGTTGAGAAGTTACAGAGATAGGCAGGGGGAAAAAACCATGGAA
This sequence comes from Scyliorhinus canicula, assembly GCF_902713615.1. Classification (NCBI taxonomy): domain Eukaryota; kingdom Metazoa; phylum Chordata; class Chondrichthyes; order Carcharhiniformes; family Scyliorhinidae; genus Scyliorhinus; species Scyliorhinus canicula. Next base: position 60,755,173 of record NC_052151.1, on the reverse strand, counting down.
GAATTTGAAAGTAAGAATGAAAAAACCAAGATGTTGCTTCACCGGGAACCAACACAGGTGTGATGGGGGAACAGGATTTGCCTTGAGTTCAAACCGATGACCTCAAGTTATGAAGGGTAGAATGTGCAGGTTAGGTGGATTGGCCATGCCAGATTTCCCCTTCGTGTTCAAGGATGTGCAGGTTAGGTGGGATTATGGGGATAGAGTGGGAGAGTGGGCCTGGGTTAGGGTGCTCTTTCGGAGGGTCAGTGCGGACCCAATGGCCGAATGGCCTCCTGCTCTGTAGGAATTTTATGATTCCATGTGGGAGACCAGCTGGGTATGCATTGGAATAGCCAAATCTACAGGTAACAAAAGACATTTCTGAGTTTCAGCATCAGATGAGCTGAGGTAGGGATGGAGTTGAATCATTTTATGGAGGTGGAAATAGGCGATCATAGCGATGATGTGCATATGAGGTTGGAAGCTCATCAAAGAGTCAAATATATAGCCAGGGTTGTGAACAGACTGTTTCAATCACGCACTGTCCTCGGGGTGAGGGGTGGAGTTGGGTAGTTCAGGAGTAATGGAGAAGGGACCAAAAGCAATGCCTTCCGTCTTCCCAATATGGCCAACATAATGGTTATAATATTTTCTTTATAATCTTTATTGTCACAAGTAGGCTCACATTAATACTGCAATGGTCCGGTCCAAGGTCAAGGCCATTAATATATATCAGGAAGAGTGGTGTCCCAACATTTGAATTCCCTGGGGAATTCCACTATAAATCTTCCCCCCCCCCTGTCCAAAAAAACATATATTAACCACTAATCTGTTTACTGTCACACTGCCAATTTTGTGCTCATATTGATCTGCTCACAAATTTGTTGTGCAACACTTTATCAAATACCTTTCGGAAGTCCATGTACACCATATCAACAGCATTACCCTCATCTGAGCTCAGATCACCAAGCACGGTGGCATAGTGTTTGGCACTGTTGTCTCACAATGCCAGGGACCCGAGTTTGATTTTGACCTTGGATGATGGTTTGTCTGGAGTTTGCAGATTCTCCTTGTACGGGTTTCCTCCCACAGTCCAAAGATGTGCATGTTAGGTGGGATTATGGGGATAGGTGGGCGAGTGGGCCTAGGTAGGGCGCTCTTTCATAGGGTCGCTGCAAACTCGATGGACTGAATGGCGGCCTCCTCGGCTGAATGGCCTCTTCCTGCACTGTAGGGATTCTATGGAAGCAGTATAGTGCAGGCAAGCTAATGAAAACAAAGGCTGGATCCAGAATTGGCAGCAAGCAAATACAAGTTTGCTGCAGTTTTTCTTTTACAAGAAGTTATTGACTTCTTGTCAATAGCTAATAGTGCACAGGATTGTTCCTGCGGATTTGATGAGGGCAATACTGGTGAATCCATGCCACCTAAACTATCGTAAGCAGAGCTGAGCGGGTTCTGGAGCAGTGTGCTGTTTTGGCAAGAACCGCGTCTGTGGAACTCGGGTTAATTGAGAACTTCGGGCAGCACGGTAGCATGGTGGTTAGCATAAATGCTTCACAGCTCCAGGGTCCCAGGTTCGATTCCCGGCTGGGTCACTGTCTGTGCGGAGTCTGCACGTCCTCCCCGTGTCTGCGTGGGTTTCCTCCGGGTGCTCCGGTGTCCTCCCACAGTCCAAAGATGTGCGGGTTAGGTGGATTGGCCATGCTAAATTGCCCGTAGTGTCCTAAAAAGTAAGGTTAAGGGGGGGGTTGTTGGGTTACTGGTATAGGGTGGATACGTGGGTTTGAGTAGGGTGATCATGGCTCGGCACAACATCGAGGGCCGAAGGGCCTGTTCTGTGCTGTACTGTTCTATGTTCTATGTTCTGTTAGATGAGAATTTGTGGCTAATCTTTTGAGGAAAAGGAGCTGGAATTTTATCCGAGAAAGACCAGAGTCTTGATGGACTTTGTGGCGGAAATAGGTGCTGTATGCTGAGTGAACTGCCTGGTAAATCCAAGTTCTATCTTTGTTGCACTTGTTTTTTAATGAGCAATATATAGCTTCTATTGACTGCAGTTTACCTCATGCTTACTTTATCTTGATTTTGGTTTGATAGTTCAAGGAAAAGTTTGCTAAAAACTGAAATCTTGTTTTTTGTTTTCTTGTTGAGGTTGTTTGGTAAATGTATTTCTTTGCACCGGCCATGGAGTTAACTTTTAATCCGACTAGCCTTGGCAAAAGCCTTGCTAAAATTCATGTATATACACCAGACCACATTAACCTTCTTTGCAACCAGCTCAGAAACTTCAATCAAGATAGTTAGATGAAGTTCTCTTAACAAAGCCATGTTGATTGTCCTTGATTAATTTGTGCCTTTCTAAATGACCAGTAACACTGCCCTTCAGAAATATTTCCAAGAATTTCCTTTGCCAAGTTTAGCCTCACTGCCTTATACTTGGGTTTATCCCTTTCTCTCTTTTGAAACGATAGTGTTATCAGTCTGCTGGATCTTTGCTTGTAGCCAGAGATGATGGAAAACGCTGGTTAGAGCCTTGCTATTTTCACCCTTTACTTTTCTTAATAGTTTAGGATACATTTTACTCGGGTCTGGCGATTGTAATTTTTGAGAGAACTGGTCCATACTTGAAGGGCTATGGGGAAAGATCAGCAAATTGGATAAATCTTTCAAAAAACTGGTTCTATTATCCCATTGAAAATATTTCTAGATGCTCAGATATCCCACTGTTGCCAGACCCTGAACTCACTTCCAGTACCCCCACATCCTACTGCTATCAATTATGACCGGGCAGTATCCGTGGCAACTTAACTTAACAGCTTTGTTCTTATAGAGCAGTGATGGGAAACCTAGGTTAGAGAGTGGGCCACATGAGTGACCTCCTTCATCCCAATGGACCACAAGATTGAAATTAGGCTTGTTCACGAACTATGATCCCCATTTTATACATGCCAAATATTTCATAGTGACTTGTAGAAAATGCGTAACCATTTATTTATTTATTAACAGAACTATCATCAACGTCAAATAGTAAAAACAAAAGAAATATTTACACTTTGGACACAGAGGCTGCCCAGTTAGTGTTGTGTACAAACAGCATGCACCTCTTTTCACTTGTCTTTGCTTTATGTGCGTATTACTTCAGTCATGCCAGTAGGAAATAAACTACGCAGATGGAAATCAGTGGAATGTGGCAACCCTGCGCGTGGGTAACGGTCAACAAAATGTCCTGTGGGCTGCACTCACCCAGATGGGCCACATATGACCCCTTGGCCATAGGTTGTTCATCATTGTTATGGAAGGCCCAATTCACTGTGAGCACCCTCAGAGATCTGTGGAAATACACTTGTGCATTGCCTACTGTACTGTAAATGTCACTTGGTTACGTTATTCCTGTCGCACTTTGTTGACTGACTGAAAGTAAAATCCGAACTGAAGAGGTTGAAATCATAGGTATCAAAGTGAGCTGTAAAACTGCCAGTGAGATGCAACTGATAACATTCTATTCTGAGTGCCTATTAAGGAAAACCTACTGTTACAAGATAAAAACGTTTGTCACTGAGGACATTTGTTAAACCGTAAACGAAACTTCTAATGGCTCAAGTAAATTTTAAGTTTCTTGTTTCTTGAGAACCTTAATTGAGTTTTTTTTCCTTGAACGGCTGTTGCAAAGGTTATTTTTGTTGAAGGCAAATCTTCCAATCTGAGCAGGTGCTCACTGTTAATTTCCTGAGATGTATCAACCCAGTTTGCAAAATTGTTGCCCCTCCCACTAATATTACATGTTTTGTTCAATTTTCAAACCTCTTTCAAAAACCTGTGGGCAAATTTCAGTAAGATTATTTACTGAAAGTTTCTGTGTTTTATTAAATGGGAGTTGATATGTGTATGTGTGAAACCTAGTGCGAAGGTGCACCGCTTACAGCTTGCAGTTTTTGTTTGGGTTTTGTTCGTGTTTGAATTCCACTTAGATCTTACAATAACAAATGATACTTCTCGAGGGAAGCCACATTGAGATTGTACAACACTATTTTAGTTTTGATGCACTCTCTTTGTATGCAGCTATATTTGAGTTGTGAATATAAACTGGATGATGAATTTCAGTAGGTTTTCAGCTAACTTCTAAATAAAGTTATTCATTTTTTACTTTAGAAAGTGTGACAAGATGAGAAAGACAGACAGCGAAGGAGCAGCTATGGTAGCTATTGGAGAAACAGAAATTTAACAATGATACTGTAAAATTTGTATTATTTTTGAGGGAATTATTTGAAGATAAAATGTTCTTTTTAAAATGATCGAGATTAAAATACAGTTAGCTAGAGCAGTTTATTGCATTGCCTGAGTTTATTTATATATAGAAGTTGCCTTTTGAGAAGCTAATTACATCAGTATTATTAGATTGTAAACATTCTAATTAATTACTGCTATGTATACAATCAATAATTAGAGTACTAAGTGCTTTTTCTTTGCTTAAAATTGGCTTTAGACCAGAAAGTGGGCAGCCTCGGATTGTCATGTAGGCTGATATGTGTTAAATGGTAACGGCCTAAGGAGGTCAGCCTAGATTCTCTTTCACCCTCTTGCCCTTAGATACTGTTAGACTATGACTCCACCCTCAATACAATTGGACCCTATCTTCCAAGCACCTTGTCTATTGCTACCCAGCTTAACCACCTCCAATGCATTTGGATGCTCGCATTCCATTCCGGAGACCCTAAATTTTGAGTCAAAAATTAGTTCTAAACCTGTAGAACTTCCAAATGCCAGAACCTTCTGCCCTGTGTTCTACAATACTGAACGTAACACTCCCAACATTGCAGACTCCATAAACATTCTTACTACTGCTTCTGGAGCCACTGACCTGCTTCTTCATCAGTGCTCCCAGCTCTAGCTAATGCTGAGTATCAAAGGTCCCCAGGATTCTTTTTAACTGATGCCGCCTGTCAGTGTACCGGTCTGATATTTCACTGATGGAATAACTGAATCGTTCAATTTCCTAGACCAGAAACTGCAAGGATGCTCTGGGCGGCACAGTGGCACAGCGGTTAACACTGCTGCCTCACAGCACCAGGGAGCCGGGTTCAATTCCAGCCTTGGGTGAATGGGAGACCAGTCATTCTTTCAGAAGAACACTCCGAACAGCTTTCTATTTACACATCTTCAAATGACTCTTGACATTTAGGCGCATTATCCAAATAGTATATTACATCTTTATTCTTTCTATCAAAATGCACCCTCTCACGCTTATCTGTATTGAAATTAATTTGCAAGTTATGTTTATTAACACAATCTTGTACTTGTTGCCTTCTCCTTTAGTGTTAACGTTACCTCCCATTTTGGCATCTGCAAATTATACTTTTGGTTCTCGAGTAGAAATTATCTATGTAAATTGTGAACAGTACTGTTGATTGTGAGTCACCACTTTGCAATGTTTGTCAGCTTGAGTAGCTACTCTCAATTTGATTCTCTTTCTGTTTTGTAGCCAGCTTGCTATCTATACTGCTGTTTGACCCCAAACTCCATATTCTATGACTGTGGTCATGAACCTACTATGCATCACCTTATTTGAAGAGCTTTTGAAAGCCCACATTACATCTACTGCATTACTTTGCCTACTTCATCTGTTACATCTTCAAAAAATATTAATAAAGTTCCCTTTTTAAATTGGTGTTTACTATTTATATTTTAGGTTTCTAGCTGTTTCTTATTTCATTTTTGTATGAAGATTACAATATCATTTCTACTGTTGACATTACGCTCACTGGCCTATTTTTGCCTGGGTTTGTTCTATCTCTTTTAATATGTAAGAGTGCTTCTTCACTAATTTTTAAAAATGTGCACAGATTAATCCAATTGGACTAGGGATTTCATCCTCTAAATTTTATTAGTTTATTAATCTCTCCTCTATCTAGCTTAAAGTCTTCTTTGAACTTTTCTAATGTCTTTTTCATCTCCCTGGTAAACACAGAGACTAACTATTTCATATAACTGACATTTTCTTGTCAATATCTGTTAGTTTACCTTGTGCGTCTCATAGTGACCCTGTCCCGATCCTGATTCTTTTGATTTGCCTGCAGAAAACATTACTATTTCTTTCTTTTTCTTGATGATTTAATTTTGTAGTTTCTCTATGTTTTTAATGGTTTTTGATGACATTCCTATCTTTTTTGTATTCCTTTTTTGTCATCTTCCCTGTTGTTGTTTATGGACTTGGAGTGGGCTTTTCTCTGTAGTTTCATTATTGAATAGTTTGTTCTTGTTTTTTTAGTAGAATATATTTCTCTTGGATCCTTTGTTATCTCTTTAAATATTTGCTACTGCCTTTCTATAGTGATCGATTGTTTTTCAATTTCTTCTCCAGTTTTATTCCCTGGTCCATTCCTACCCTTTCGCAGTTATCTTTTTTCAATTCTATTATTGTGATCTTTATGTGACATCCTTCTCTGTTATTATTTTGAATCATATGTTTCCATCACGGTTATTTAGCTATTCCACTTTGCTTATTATTCCATGCCTTTGACTCATTTCCTCGACTTGGATATTCCTTCATCCACTTCCCTTCCACTGTTAATTGGTCTGTAGAATATCCCTATTCCTGAGATCAATATATTCTTATCATTTATCTCAATCTATATGGATTCTGTTTCTATTTAACAAATTCATTATTTCAATTAATATCTCTAATTAGTACATATACACCACCATCTTCCTTCCCTTTGTTTCCTAAATATGTTATATCCTACATTATTTAATTCTTAGTCTTGTTAATTTAGCCAGGTTTGTGTTATCCCTACTACATCAGGCTCCTCACTTCACCTTGTTTCCAATTCTTCCGTTGTTACGGATGTTCTGCACATTGCTGCTATACAGGCAGTTTAATTTGTTCATCCTCACTTAACTTTTAACTATCCTTTTACACTTGTATTGTATAATTGTGCCTGTTCCCTGATTGTAACTCTGATTTCCTCTCATCTCTTGTGTCTGTTATCTTTCGGCTTATGCTATTTCTGCCAGATCCCTATCCCTTTCGTACAACTTGAAAGTCGTATCCACAGTCCTATTTATCCTTTGTAAAAGGAGTCTGCTCTCATTCCGATTCGGGTTGTGCCTGTCCCATTGTTAACAGCTTCTTCCTGTCTCGATGCTGGTGCCAGTGCTCCATGAAGTGGAATCCCTTCTTCCACACCTGTCTTTCAGCTAGATATTAGCTTTCCAATCTCAATCTCCCGGTGCTAATTGCCAAGTGGTGCGGATAGTAATCCTAAGATTATCACCAGAATCCATCTTTTTAATTTAGCATCTGGCTTCTGATAATCCCTCAGGAGTATCTCCTAATTCTGTGCACAAAAAATTTGATTTTTTTTAATTTGCAAATGTTCTCAAGTGTTGCAAACCTTGACTGAACCATGGTATTTTACCGTTCCTATGGAACTGAAATGTACACTGATTGAGAGTGTATATTGGAGGCATCTCCAGTCTATGGAGAACAACATTTAACGTTGGAAAATGCCGCTCCCAATTCAATTTAACTTGCTGCCATTGATGTGTGGTGAGGGGTTGAGTAAGTGTCAGGTGGGTGGAAAGAATTACTGGCAAGCAGTAAGGGTTTGTGATGGGTGCCAAAACTGTTGTCTTCTCCTTGGAGTGAATTCACAGCTGTGCAACAGTAGAAAAAAATGTTGCTGGCTAGTTACCCTTTACGTACCCTTGGTTGTTGACTGTGCCTTAATGATAGGACTTAATCCTCAATGCAGAGACATGAGCATACCATTCTGATACTTCCTTGTTGTATTGAGGAAGCGCTGCATTGTCAGAAGTGTGATTTTGTTTTTGGATGGGACAAACTGAAGCTTCACCACCCTCTGGTGGTTGTTCTCTTGTCAATGTTTAAAAAGTCCATGATTTTATTCGAAGAAATGCAGGAACATTCTGTCTGGTGTCCTGTCCTGTCCCTTGAGCAACATTACCGACAGATTATTTGGTTATTATCTTGTTGTTTGAGGGACCCTGCCATGCGTAAATTGACTGTTATCTGTGTTCTTTACATTACATGAGTGATTACACTTTGTAGTGAAGATGATTATTGTATGAAATAATCTCAGGATACCCAGGTACAGAACGATTGTTCCAACTCATTGGGAGAGCACAACCTCAGAGAAAGGCCTCTGAAGCAGTTTCACACCAGGTTGAGACATCAAGCAATCCTTATGCATTATAGGTCATGAACATACAAATTAGGAGCCGAAGCGGGCAATTTAGCCCCTCGAGCCTGCACCGCTATTCAATCAGATCGTGGTTGATCTCTGCTTGGTCTCAAATCCACCTCCCTGCCTGTTCCCCATATCCCTTTCCCCATTTTTTAAAATCAGAAATATATCTATTGCCTTGAAACCATTTTTAAAAAAAGTTTTTATTCTCCATTTTCACATTTTCCTCCAAAATTCCCACCCCACCCCCAAACAGTAAACGGTAACAAATACAAAGTCAATCCCCTTAACAATAACAACAATCCCATCCTCCCACCACCCAAAACAACGGCCCACCTGTCAATATATGCATCCAATAAAACAAACCCTCCCACGGTGGAAACAAAAAAAAACAAAGGAGAAAAAAGGAAGGAGTCCGGGACCACCCACGGTCACCCTAGAGTCCACCCCCCCCGGCCCCTGGTCACCCTAGAATCCACAACCCCCCCGCCCCCCCCCACTCAATGCCGTCTAACCTCCGAAAGAGTACCGTATGTGATACCCAAGAGTTGTAAACCCCTCCAACTGCCCACTGCCTCTTGTAAAGCTCCTTCCCCCCAACTTTCCACTCCGGCTAGACCACTCAGACCCTGTTCTGCCAGGCTCCGATGGCCGCAGCCCCTCCCCCCACCTTACTCCCGTTCACTGGCCGGTTTAAACCGGCCAGCGCGGAGGCCCCCACCCGGGTCCCTTTCCCCCTTGCCCGGCCCAAGGAAAGCCCATAAATCCCCTTTTAGCACGCACACCCCGCATATCCACCTACACCCCAAAGAGCCCTCGCTTCGAGTGCAAATCCCATCACTTCCCTTGTCCAAATATATACACCATTGGCTCCTTTAGCCCATACACCCGGACGCGGTGAAACAAAAAAAGAAGAGACAAAAAAGAAGAAAATACAGTCCTGAGGTTACATCGGCACATGGTCATTTCTCAATTTCTCAGTTCTGCCACAGTCCTTCTGCCTTCGCAAACTCCTCCGCTGCTTCTGCCGTTCCAAAATAAAAGTCCTTGAGTTTATAAGTCACCCTCAGCTTCGCTGGATATACAATGCCGCACTGCACCTTGCTGATGTACAGTGCCCTCTTCACCCGGTTGAAAGCAGCCCGCCTCCCCGCCAGCTCCACCGTAAAGTCCTGGTATACACGTATACCAGCTCCAGCCCACTGCACCACCCGCTTCTGCTTGGCCCAGCACAGGACCTTCTCTTTCACACAGTACCTATGGAAGCACAAAGTCACTACTCTTGGTGGCTCACCCGCCTTTGGTACAGGCCTCCCCGACCGATGAGCCCGATCCAGTTCATATCGGGAGGGATCCTCCTCCTGTCCCAATAGTTTCGCTAGCATAGCGGCAAAATACTCCATCGGCCCCGGCCCTTCAACTCCTTCGGGCAGCCCCACAATCCTCAAATTCTGTCGCCTGGACCTGTTTTCCAGGTCTTCCAATTTTCCTCGCAGCTCCTTTTTTTTTTTCTTTTTTTTTCTTAAAATTTAGAGTACCCAATTATTTTTTCCAATTAAGGGGCAATTTAGCGTGGCCAATTCACCTAACCTGCACATTTTTGGGTTGTGGGGGCGAAACCCACGCAGACACGGGGAGAATGTGCAAACTCCACACAGACAGTGACCCAGGGCCGGGATGCGAACCCGGGTCCTCAGCGCCGTAGGCAGCAATGCTAACCACTGTGCCACCGTGCTGCCCCTCGCAGCTCCTTTTTCACCTCCATCGCCTTCCACATCTCCTTCCCCATCGAGGTAAGTTGATCACCGTGCTGCGCCACCGTCTCCTCCACTACCTTCAGCGCCTCCCCTTGCGCCCGCAGCTCTGCCATTGCACTCGCCATCGTCACCGGAGAAATCGCCTCCTCCACCAGCACACTCAAAACCTCCCTCATCTCCTTCCTCATCGCCTCCAGGTGCTTTGTAAACTGCCTTTTGAATTCTGCAGCCATTACCGTAGTTATTTCTTCAGCCTTCAACAATGCGGCCTCCCCTGGTGCTCCAGCCTCCTTTTCCCCTGGTGACCCCGTGGTGACCCCTCCACTCCCCGACGGGCCCTCAGCTGTTCTTTTACCGGCCGCTTTCTTGCTGATCCTGGACATCATCTACTGTGCCTCCTCCCTGCCTTTGACGCCTCTGTGGACCCTGGGTCTGGGCTTAAAGCCCTGAAAATGCCGTTCCCGATCGGGAGCCCTCCGTTGTGCGGCCGCCTCCTGCCCGCCGTCACCGGAAGTCTCCCTTGAAACCATTTAATGACTTAGACTGCAACGCACTATAGGGCAGCAAGTTCATCAAATTCACCACCCTCTGGGAGAAGTAGTTCCTCGTCATCTCCGTTCTAAATCTACTGCCTCTCAACCTGTACTGTGATCCCTAAGGGGAACATTTAGTGCACCACATCCTTCCTCAAATAAAGAGATCAAAACTGGACACAATAGAGCGGGGAAGAAGTTGTTTTTGAATCTGTCAGTGCGTGTTCTCAGACTTTTGTATCTCCTGCCCGATGGAAGAAGTTGGAAGAGTGAATAAGCCGTGTGGGAGGGGTCTTTGATTATGCTGCCCGCTTTCCTAAGGTAGCGGGAGGTGTAGACAGAGCCAATGGATGGGAGGCTGGTTTGTGTGATGGACTGGGCGGTGTTAACGACTCTCTGTAGTTTCTTACGGTCTTGGGCTGAGCAGGTGTCATACCGGGCTGTGATGCAGCCAGATAGGATGCATTCTATGGTGCATCTATAAAAGTTGGTAAGAGTTAATGTGGATATGCTGAATTTCCTTAGTTTCCTGAGAAAGTATAGGCGCTGTTGTGCTTTCTTGGTCGTAGTACCGACATGGGTGGACTAGGACAGATTGTCGGTACTGTGTACACCTAGGAATTGTTTTTTTAATATATAAATTTAGAGTACCCAGTTCATTTTTTCCAATTAAGGGGCAATTTAGCGTGGCCAATCCACATAGCCTGCATATCTTTGGATTGTGGAAGCGAAACCCACGCAAACGCGGGAGAATGTGCAAACTCCACATGGACAGTGACCTGGAGCTGGGATCGAACCTGGGACCGTGGCGCTGTGAGGCAGCAGGGCTAACCCACCGTGCTGCCCTACTCCTAGGAATTTGAAGCTGTCAACCATCTCCACCTTGACCCCGTTGATGCAGACAGTAGTGTGTATGGTACTTTGCTTCCTGAAGTCATTGACCAACTCTTTAGTTTTGCTGACATTGAGGGAGAGATTGTTGTCGTTACACCACTCCACTAGGTTCTCTATCTCCCTCCTGTATTCTGACTCATTGTTTGAGATCCGACCGGCAGCAAACTTGTAGATGGAGTTGGAGCCAAATTTTGCCACGCAGTCGTGTGTGTAAAGGGAGTATAGTAGGGGCTGAGTACGTAGCCTTGCGAGGCCCTCGTAGTGAGGACTATCGTGGAGGAGGTGTTGTTGTTTATCCTTACTGATTGTGGTCAATGGGCCTGGAAATTGAGGATCCAATTGCAGAGGGAGGAGCCAAGTCCTAGGTTTTGGAGCTTTGATATGGGCTTGTCTGGGATTATGGTGTTGAAGGTGGAGCTGTAGTCAATAAATAGGAGTCTGATGTAGGAGCCCTTGTTGTTGAGATGCTCCAGGGATGAGTGTAGGGCCAGGAAGATAGCGCCTGCTGTGGACCAGTGGTGGCGGTTTTGTGGCCTCTAACTTCTCCATGCATGCTGGCCTGCTGCTTTGGTTCCCATTAACCATTATACTTGTAGTTTTACCCTACCCTTCGTAGGGAAGGCATTATTTACATTTGAACATTGTCTAGTTCAGACTTTTACATGAAATGAAATGAAAATTGTTTATTGTCACGAGTAGGCTTCAATGAAGTTACTGTGAAAAGCCCGTAGTCGCCACATTCCGGCGCCTGTCCGGGGAGGCTGGCAGATATTTTTCACCTGTATCCCTCTGTGGCTCCTCTCTAATCTCTTCCCTTGTTGCTAGCTGGCTCGGCCTTGCAGTTCTAACTGTGTCTGCTACCTTAGGTTGTTGAAAAACAAGTTGCAGAGATCACCAAAAGACAAGTTACCAATATGGGTCCTGCAAGTATCTGTGGCCTTTCACACATCAGCATGTTGCTGGGTAATGCTTTTACCCTGAGTGTGGAATTTTCCTTGACCTTTCTAAAACCGTGCATAAGTTCAGGAAAACTCTTAAGATCCTTTAATAGATTATAATTATTGTCTGCCTTAATAAATCATTGTAATTAAACTGCATTCATTAGTTTCCCTCTTACAACTTAAAAAAATATTTAATTGACTGTAAAACGGATTGGAACGCCCTGAGGTCATGAAGGGTACTATAATCAATGCAATTTTTTTTCTTAACCAGAAGGTATAATGATTTTATTATGTTGGTTATCTTTTGAAATTTTTGTAGTTGCGGTCATTACTACAAGTCCTGGAGTCAATCCAAATTCCTTTGTACTGAAGTTGTGGGGAGCTTGGCAGGATTCTATGCGAAGTGGGGGAAAAAAAGTTTTTAAAAAAATTTAACGCTCTTCTTATTCCTTTTATGTATTGTGCCTTTAGGGAAGAAAATGTGTTGATGCTTGTTTTGTAGTATGGTGACCTAACTCTTATTTAGCTGTGCCATGACTGCCTGACAAGCTCGAGCTTTTAAACTAGTTATGAAGTCCTGGAGGAGTAAGTAAGACACTGCACATCTCTAACTATCAGTTTGCTGTCCGGCGACTGATTGGTAATAGCAAAGAGTTGGGAAGCCAGTGACATATCTTCATGTGCAAGTACTGAAGTGTAGTGTGAACAGAAAGTTACCTAACTGAATCATTATGGAGATGGAGGGGTATCATATGTACATTTTTAAAAACAATTATTTTATACTTGTTCATGATGTATTAAATTCTTACTGGGGATTCAAGAGTATTTTTATCAATAAAATATTTGAAATTCTGGATTCGGGAAGTTCAGTTTGCTTAAGTCTAGAATGTAGAATTGCTGTGTAACCGTGCACAGTAACTGCTGTCAGAACTGTAACTTAACCTTTTTCTTCACGCAGAGATGAGCCATTCCACAAAAGCACGTTGTACAGTAGTGTCATTTGCAGCAATGATAAACAGCAGTGGGATTCTTTTTCCTTGTTTCAGTCTGTTACTACTATAAAAATCTAATAATTGGAGTTATGAAATATAGATTCTTGGCTACCGATTTCCCCACTAGAATTCAGTGTGCACGAAGCAAGGATAAAAACGTAAACGTAATATAGCCTAATGTCCCAGTAGAAACTTTTTTATACTGAAGTGAATTGCACAATGTTTGTCTCTATATATCTTGTAGTTTAAACTCAGCTTCATCAATGTGAGTCCTGAGATGATTTTTTTTCTTTGTAGCATGCTTGATACTTTCATGAAGATAAACTTGCATAATAGCCAAGTCTTTAGAGAGGTAATGTAGGCACAGCGAATCATTAATAATTACAAAACGAGACTCCGAGGAGTTTTAAGAATTTAAGCCATCAAAATTCTGAAAACCCATCTTATGACTGATATTGGAGATGATCAATTAAAATGAGGAAGATTGGCAAAACCGTGTCTACTTAAAGGCATTAAATGCATACAGTAAGTCCTCACTTAAAGTTGTGGCTGCATTCCTCAAAATCCATGTAGGTTCCCATAGGAATCAATGTTAACAAAGAGTTAGGTTCCTTCAGACATTTCTCACCGGGAAAAATGTGATGTATAAGTTGGAATAATACACCACATATGGCACTGTGCATTTGAGGCAAAATAACTTTGCAATATAAAATACATCACAAAATATAAAAGAAGTACTGAGCCAGGCAGCAGTCGGATAGGAGGAGTGAGACAACATTAAGCAAAGACTTGCTGTATAATGGCCAGGACCAGGGCAGGCCTTTGTGGTGAAGAGTACAATTAGGATTCTGGAGAGGAAAGGAAGTGAGGAACTATTGAGGAATTGATTACTTGGGTTGTAATCCAGAATAAAGGACTAAGGTCGGTGGGATGCATTACTGCTCCTGATAAATGCACTCAAAAAGATATAACATAGTGTTTTTTGCTGGTAGATCGATTCTTAGCCTGAACCTGGGTTCTGCGTATAATTATTGTCAAAAGGAGTAAAAATTGTCATTGCTGTGTGTTGAAGAGATAATTCGAGAGAGAATTTTTATTAGTCAGCTGCTGGGTTATTTGTCATTTTTTATTAATCAATACAGTTTCCCCATCTGATCAATAAAGATAAGTTATATCTAAATCTTCTGCTTTGGAGATGGGGCAATAAACCACAACAATGGAATGTTTCAGAAGATATGCTGAAATTGCCTGAGTAACGTTTAAGAAGCTTGTACTGTGTATCCTCTGATATTTTTGCATTGTTTATGAATGGAAATTTTAGCTTTTTTTAGTTCAACATTTTATTTTTATGGTAAGCTTGGTACAGTTGGCAAGTTGATCCCTTTCAACTATTCATTCGTGTGCAGTGTTGTCTTTAGGTTAATTGTACTAAAATTAAATATTTGTATATGTTGTTACAAAATTTTCATGGCATTTTCTCTGGTTCAGAACATTATAGGTCAACGTTTTCAAGATTTTCATGTCATGAGTTTTATTCAAGGACTTAAAAAATGCTTTCTCGGTATTTGTGGGTGTCATTGGCTAGGCCAGCATTTATCACGCATCCCTTATTGCCCATGAGAAGTTAATGGTGAGCCGCCACCTTTATCGGCTGCACAGTGCTGTTAGGGAGGGATTTCCAGGTTTTTTTACCCAGTGACAGAAAGATTGGGGGTTGGGAAGGTGCGATGGAGGAGTCTTGATGAGTTTCTGCCAAGTTCCTTGTAGATGGTACAGTCTGCTGCCGCTGTGCGTTGGTGGTGGAGGGAGTGATGTTGAAGGTGGTAGGTAGGGTGCCAGTCAGCCAGGCTGTTTAGTACAGGATGGTGTCAAGCTTCTTGAGTGTTATTTTAGTTGCACTCATCCAGGCAAGGGGAGAGTGTCCTATCATACTCCTGACTTGTGTCTTGTAAATAGTGAACAGGCGTTGGGGAGTCAGGACGTGAGTTACTCTCTGCAGAATTTCTGCCTCTTCCCTCTTCTTGGGGGAGATGGTGACTTAGTGGTATTGTCACTAGACTAGTAATCCAAAAACCCAGGGCAAGATCTAGGCACCTGGGTTCAAATTCGAGCATGGCAATGGTGACATTTTAATTCAATAAAAATCTGGAATTAGAAGTCTGGTGATGACCATGAAACTATTGTTAACTGTCGTAAAACCCATCTAAATCACTAACATCCTTTCGGGAAGGAAATCTGCCAACCATACCTGGTCTGGCCTACATGTGACTCCAAAAGCACAGAAATGTGGTTGACAATGTGGTGGAACAGTGGTTAGCCCTGCTGACTCACAGCACCAGAGGGCCGGGTTCAATTTCGGCCTTGAGTGACTGTGTGGAATTTGCATTTTCTTCCCGTGTCTGGGTGGGTTTCCTCTGTGTGCACGATAAGTGGATTAGCCATGCTAAATTACCCATTAGTGTCTTGGGATGGGCAGGTTAGGTGGGGTTATGGGGATAGGGTGGAGTAGCGAGCCGAGGTAGGGTGCTCTTTCAGAGGGTCGGAACAGATTCAATGTGTCAAACTATCTCCTTCACTATAGGGATTTTATGATTCAGTGCTGTAAAAACTCTTGTCAAATGCCCTATGAAATGGAGGTCAGTTGGGGACAGATAATAAATTCTGGCCCAGCCAGTGACGCCCGCATCCCATAAATTAATTTTTTTTAAATCCCACTATCTTTATATTGCCAGTTAATTTTATTATTCGGTCACTGGTAACCTCCAGGATGTTGATTGAATGTATTTGTAAACTCCTAGTCTGGTAATAACTTTTAATGATTTTGTATGAGATTTTTTTTGTAACTTATTAGATCAAATTGTTTGGTCCAGCTCAAGCGACATTCTGTTAATGTGCAATTCGACTAGCAAGCTCGGGAGTGAAGGGAGGTATTGTAAGTTGTGAATCTATAACTTGCTGATTGATTTATGCCACTCTGTCAATGACATCATACTTGCTTTCAAACTTCCTGTTATTTTTAAGAACTCATTGTATTTGCCTTCAAAAGCTTAGGACTCAAAATAAACAAGGTAAATTCTGTTTTAACAAGATGATAATTGTTGGGGCAGGATGGTAGATTGCTAACGTTACTGTACTAGCAAGCCGGGAGCTCCCGCTCCTCTGAGGACAGGGCTCTTGGCACCAAGGCAGCCAGTGCAATCTAAATTTAATTGATATATTTGGAATTAAAAGCTAGTGTCAATAATGGTGACTATGCCACAGTCATCCATCCCTGGATATGTCCTGTCTCATCGGCATGGGTGGCTGCGCAGTGGTATACAGTCAGAAGAAAGTGCCCTGGTAGTCCTGAATATTAACTTTGGACCCCATGATATCCCATGCATCAGAGCAAGGAAATCGCCTGCTGTTAACCACCAACCTCTGCTGATGAATCAATATCCTGCACATTGAAGATAACTTGGACGAAGCACCAAGTGTAGCACGGGAACAGAATGTACTCTGGGTGATGGACTTCAGTGCTCATCACCAAAAGAGGCTCAGTAGCACCACTGAAGAATGGGCTGGCCTAGTCTTGAAGGACATATCTGATTGGCTAGACCTTTGGAAGGTAGTAATGGAAGCAACGTGATGGAAAAACCTACTTTACCGTACCCTCAGTCATTTCATCTGCCTGTCACAAATGCACTTGCCTGTGAATATTGATAAAAGTGACCACTGCGCACAGTCCTTGGGGAGATGAAATCTTGTCTTCACACCCTCCTTTGTGCAATGTGGCACCATCACTGTGCTAAATGGGATAGTTTCACAACAGACCTAACAGCCCCAAACTATGCATTCATGAGATGCTGTGGGCCATCAACAGCAGTAGAATTGTTTCCAACTACAATCTGTAACCTCATAGCCTGGTATATCCCTACGGTCTACTATCTCCATTAAGAGGGGATCAACCCTGGATGAAGAATACAGGAGGACTCGACATCAGGCATTCCTAAAAATGAGGTTCCAAACTGATGAAACAAAATTAGAGGTCTTGCAGCCAATGGATCAGATTAAAGCTCTGCAGTCCTGGGGAAGGCGGTACCGAAGTGGTATTGTCACTGGACCTTTAATCCAGAGACCCAGAGTACTCTGGGTCCCAGGTTCAAATCATGCCACTGCAGATGGTGAAATTTGAATTCAAGAAAAAAAAATTCTGGAACCATTGCCAAAAAAAAGCACCTGGTTCACTAACGTCCTCACCTGGTCTGACCTATATGTGACTCCAGACCCACAGCAATGTGGTTGACTCTTAACTGCCCCTCAAGGGCTCACGTCCCATGAATGAATTATAAATAAAAGTCCTGCCACATCTAATTGTGAATGGGCAATTAAACAACTAATCCGAGGAGGAGACTTCAAAAGCATCCCCATCCTCAATGATTGAGCAGCCGAGAACCTCAGAACATAAGACAAGATTTGTAACCATCTTCAACTAGATGTGTCGAGTGTAGATGTGTCTGTGTTTCCGAATGAGGTCTCCAGCATCACAGATTCCAGGCTTTAATAAATTTGATTAATGCCACATGATTTCAAGACCGGGCATTGGATGCTGTAATGGCTATGGGACCTAACAACATTCCGGCAATAGTACTCCAGGATAAGCTGTGCTCCCTAGACACGTTCCAGTGTAACCACCACATTGATATCTACCCGGCAATGTGGAAAATTACCTAGGTAGGTCCTTCCACAGAAAACAGCACAAGTCTAACGTGACCAATTATCACCCTATAATTTTTTTCAATTAAGGGGCAATTTAGCGTGGCCAGTCCACCAACCATCTTTGGGTTGTGGAGGCGAAACCCATGGAAACATGGGGTGAATGTACAAACTCCACTTGGACAGTGACCCAGAGCCGGGATCGAACCTGGGTCCTCGGTGCTGTGAGGCAGCAGTGTTAACCATTGCACCACTCTTTTTAAAAAGAAAACATTTCTATGTATAATATGTGATACATACACTGCCCATTTCCTGACCATTTTGCATATATACATAGAAATATCAGAAAAATAAAAGAAAACCAGAGATACAAAAACACAAGTCAACTGCGGCATTTGAGAACAAGCCCGCAACTCGCCCCGCCTCCTTAGTTTCCCCCCTCATCCCCGTCCCCCGAAACAAAGAAAAAAACATGAAACCCCTAACCTCCCACCCCACACCTTCTGCTAATGACTTAATTCACCTAAAGAAGTCGTTAAATGGCTTACACCTCTGGCTGAACCCCTCCTCTGCTCCCTGTGTGGCTAACTTAACCTTTTTCAAGTGCAGGAATTCTGCCAGGCCACTCACCCACACCACTGCCTTTGGTGGCTCCAGAGTCACGTTAACTCAACAAAATCCATCTCCAGGCCATCAGGGAGGCCAAAACATTGGCCTCTCCCCACCTCCCGACTTGTCGCACCCTCTGGACTCAGAGCCATCCCTACACCCAAAATCTCAGATATGACATCCAAGAATCTCTGCCAGAACCCCCTCAGCTTTGGATTTGCACAGATCATGTGGATGTGATTCACGGGCTCGCCCGCACACTGCTCTCACCTATTCCCCCACCCCTGCAAAGAAACCAGCTCATCCTCGCAAGCGTCATGTGGGCCCTACGCACTACCTTAAATTGGATGAGGCTTAACCTCTCACACTACGAGGAAGCACTTGCCCTTCGCAGGGCTTCCTTTCACAGCTCGGCCCTTAATCCTCCCACTTATGCCTAACCTCCTCCACTAGAGCTGCCTCCCTTTCCATCGGCTCTCCATTAATACCTGCCATTCTCCCCTCTCCAATGTCATCTTTGGACAACAGCTTATTTTGTAACACCGGAGGTGGCAGCCCCAGGAAGGATGGTAGGTCTTGCCTTACAAGTCTTATTGACTTCTTTGAGGATGTGACCAAGCATGTGGATGAAGGTAAAGCAGTGGATGTAGTGTACATGGATTTTAGTAAGGCATTTGATAAGGTTCCCCATTGTAGGCTTGTGCAGAAAGTAAGGAGGCATGGGATAGTGGGAAATTTGGCCAGTTGGATAACAAACTGGCTAACCGATAGAAGACAGAGAGTGGTGGTGGATGGCAAATATTCAGCTTGGATCCCAGTTATCAGTGGCGTACCGCAGGGATCAGTTCTGAGTCCTCTGCTGTTTGTGATTTTCATTAACGACTTGGATGAGGGAGTTGAAGGGTGGGCCAGTAAATTTGCAGATGATACGAAGATTGGTGGAGTTGTGGATAGTGAGGAGGGCTGTTGTCGGCTTCAAAGAGACATAGATAGAATGCAGAGCTGGGTTGAGAAGTGGCAGACGGAGTTTGACCCTGACAAGTGTGAGGTTGTCCATTTTTGAAGGACAAATATGAATGCGGAATACAGGGTTAACGGTAGTGTTCTTGGCAATGTGGAGGAGCAGAGAGATCTTGGGGTCTATGTTCATAGATCTTTGAAAGTTGCCTCTCAAGTGGATAGAGCTGTGAAGAAGGCCTATGGTGTGCTAGCGTTCATTAGCAGAGGGATTGAATTTAAGAGCCGTGAGGTGATGATGCAGCTGTACAAAACCTTGGTCAGGCCACATTTGGAGTACTGTGTGCAGTTCTGGTCGCCTCATTTTAGGAAGGATGTGGAAGCTTTGGAAAAGGTGCAAAGGAGATTTACCAGGATGTTGCCTGGAATGGAGAGTAGGTCATACGAGGAAAAGTTGAGGGTGCTAGGCCTTTTCTCATTAGAACGGAGAAGGATGAGGGGCGACTTGATAGAGGTTTATAAGATGATTAGGGGAATAGATAGAGTAGACAGTCAGAGACTTTTTCCCCGGGTGGAACACACCATTACAAGAGGACATAAATTTAAGATAAATGGTGGAAGATATAGAGGGGATGTCAGAGGTAGGTTCTTTACCCAGAGAGTAGTCCGGGCATGGAATGCACTGCCTGTGGAAGTAGTTGAGTCGGAAACGTTAGGGACCTTCAAGCGGCTATTGGATAGGTACATGGATTAGGGTAGAATAATGGAGTGTAGGTTAACTTCTTAAGGGCAGCATGGTAGCATTGTGGATGGCACAATTGCTTCACAGCTCCAGGGTCCCAAGTTCGATTTCGACTTGAGTCACTGTCTGTGTGGAGTCTGCACATCCTCCCCGTGACTGTGTGGTTTTCCTCCGGGTACTCCGGTTTCCTCCCACAGTCCAAAGATGTGCAGGTTGGGTGGATTGGCCATGAAAAATTCTATGATTAACCTAGGACAAAAGTTCGGCGCAACATCGTGGGCCGAAGGGCCTGTTCTGTGCTGTATTTCTCTATCTCTATCTATCTCACTTCTTTCCTCAAAAGGTCTCACCTGCAGGTACCTGAACCTATTCCCCTTCGGCAACTGATACATTTCCTCCAATTCTTCCAGGTCCTCAAACTTATCCCCTACAAACAAGTCCCTGAAGTACTCTATCCCGACCTACCCCTACCTGAAACCTTGCATTCAGCTCCGCCGGCACAAACCTATGATTATCACATATCGGCATCCACAGAGATATGTCCTCCAACCCGAAATGTTGCCTGCACTGGTTCTAAACTCTCAACGCTGAGACCAGCACCTGGCTCACGAAATACCGGACTGACGAAAAAGGGAGGGCCGCGAACAACAGTGCCCTCAAACTAGTACCCCTACACGATGCTGCCTCCATCCACCCTAAACCGACCCTACCCCTTCCACTGCCCATTTCCTGACCATTGCGATATTCGCAGCCCAGTCGTAATTCAGCAGACTTGGCGGTGCCCCTCCCTTTTCCAAAAACACCCTCCTCACCCGCTGGGTTTTTTCCACCCTCAAGGACCTTGAAATCATCCTGTTCATCTTCCTAAAAAAGGGAACAAAGGTGGGGAGGTTCTGGAACAAGAACTTGGGCAGCACCATCATTTTGACTGTCTACATGGGCCCTGCCAATAACAAAGGCACCATATCCCACCTCTTATCATTTTTCTATTCTACTTCACTAGGAACCGTTGAAACTGAGCATTGTGGAATAATTCCATCACTATGGATCGAAAGCAGGTGGGATTTCATACCCTCCACGAGTTGCGCCAAATTCAATTTATACAGCTGGGCCCAGCTCAGCACCACCTGTATCCCAAGATACCGAAAGCTCCTGCCCACCACCTGGAACGGCAACTCCCCAAGCCTCCTCTCTTGTCATCTGGCATTAATCAGAAACACCTTACTTTTCCATGTTCAAATTATTCCAGAGAAATGGCCAAATTCTCTCAGGTTCTCCATAATCCCAGCTTCAGGTGTGTCTCCTGAAGAAACACGACATTTGCCTTTGAACTCGTCAAGTGTGTGAAAACATGCAGCTGTTTACCGGCCCATTCAACCCCCGCATGTTCCATGTAATCAACCTGGTCAGGGGACTATTTGACGGAGTATGTCTGCAAGGAGCCCAAGGAAAAACTGAAGTCAGTAGCATTCTGGGAAAACTCCACTGGTTGGAGTTATACCTAGCATAAAGAAAGATGATAGTGGTTGTTGGGTGCCAATTTCAGCCCCAGGACATCACTGCAAGGGTTCTTCAGGTTGTGTCCTAGGCCCAACCATCTACAGTTGTTTGATCGTAAAGTCAGAAGTGAGGATGTGGGGATTATGACTGCACAGTGTTCAGTACCATTTGCGACTCCTCGGCTACTGAAACAGTCTGTCTGCATGCATCAAGAACTGGACAACATTCAGGCTTGGGCTAATAAAGTGGCAAGTTACTGTGAAAATCTCCCAGTCGCCACATACCGGCGCCTGTTCGGGTACACTGAGGGAGAATTCAGAATGTTCAAATTACCGAACAGCATGTCTTTCGGGACAATTGGGAGCACCCGGAGAAAACCCACGCAGACACAGGAGAACGTGCAGATTCCGCACAGGTAGTGACCCAAGCTAGGAATCAAACCTGGGACTCTGGTGCTGTGAAACAACAGTGCTAACCACTGCTACTGTGCTACATTTGTAGTATAGATAGTATAAAGGCTCTTTTGACCTCACCTTCGAAACCTGCGACCTAAACCCTTTAGAAGGACAAGGCCAGCAGACACATGGGAACACCACTACCTGTGAGTTCCCCTCCAAGCCGCACTCCATCCTGACTTGGAAATATATCACCATTTCTTCACTGTCATTGGGTCAATTTCCTGAAACTCCGTTCCTCATACCACTGTGGGTGTACCTGTACCACAGGGACTGCAGTGGTTCAAGAGTGAAGCTGACACCGTCTTCTCGATGGCAATCGGGGATGGGAAATGAATGCTGGCCTAGCCAACGACACTTGCGTCTTCTGAACGAATAAAAAATATTGTTGACACAAAGTCCAGTGGACCTCTCTGCCCTTTGGTTAAGAGAAAGAAAAAAATACATTTTATATTCCCCAATATTTGTTTCACCCTGGACCTGATTTGACTAAAATTCATCCTACTTCTTCCTCAGTTGTTTCTCTTGAATCTTTGTGGTAGTATGACTAGAGGTACTACGGTACCTGGGAGGTTGAGCTACCATTGGTGGAGAAGGCTCGCTGCTCATTGGCCCAAGTGTTTGCATTTCATTGGTTGGAATGTAAGGTAGCTCCGCCCAGTGAGGCAGGGTATAAGAACCCGTGTTTCCCAGCAGCCAGCCTCTTTCTGTACTCGAGCTGCTGGGGAAACACCTTATTGATTAAAGCCTTCAATTCGGACTACATCCTCGTTTCAGTAGTTATTGATAGCGCATCAATTTAATCAACAAGATTTTAAAAGATGGAGCTCCGCATTGAGCCGGAGTGTCTACAACTCAGTCCCCACGCAGCTAACGCAGCAGCCACATTCAAACACTGGCTGGCTTGTTTCAATAGCTACCTCAGCACAGCAGAAAATGTACCGACGAGGGAGCAGAAGCTGCACATCCTGCACTCGTGCGTAGGTCCCCCCATCTACACGCTCATCGAAGACACTTCCGACTATGATTCCGCCATGGAACTGCTAAAAGGACACTACATCCGACCGATGAATCGTTTATGCTCGGCACTTGTTGGCTACGAGGCAGCAGACCCCTGGTGATTTTTACCGTGCGCTCCTTGTACTGGGGAGGAACTGCGGCTGCCCGCAAATTTCTGCTAATAAGCACACCGAACTGTTAATCCGAGACGCCTTTGTTATGGGTATGTAGTCCCCACAAATCCGACAGAGACTGTTAGAGAAGGAAACTTTGAGCCTCACGGAGGCACGGGCCCTCGCGAAAAGAAACGCCCGTTCATACGCCCCCGTCCGCGCAGCGGCCCCCTGGGCAGAGTGGAATTCATCTTCCCCTTCCCCTACGGACTCTGAATCGCCTCAGGCCTGCGCTGCAAGACGCCCTGGAAACCCCGCTGGGCCCCGTTGCTATTTTTGTGGACAGGCAAAACACCCCCGACAGCGTTGCCCAGCCCGACCAGCAACATGCAAGGGCTGCGGTAAGAGGGAATTTTCTGTCGGTCTGCCAAGCCAAGGCAGTCGCTGCGGTCCCGGGCAGCGACTGCGGGACACCGTCCCGTCTCTCTCCGAGAGCCCCGTGCGGCCCGCGAACATCTCCGTTGAACATCCCCCAATGCCACGTGCGGCCTCCGGGCGACGCCATCTTGTGCTTCCGATGCCACGTGTGGGTGACGGGCGCCGCCATTTTGTCCATGCCCCGCCATGTGCGACCAGTGGGCGCTGCCATCTTGGACCGGCTCCGAGGACCCCGGCGCGGGTGACTACGCACCGCCCGATGATGACTCCGATCTTCTGCCACGACTCGCATCAGTCACCTTGGACCAGTCTCGACCCCACACCCTCTCTACGGCGACGACGAAGGTCCTGATCAACGGGCACAAAACGTCTTGCCTGCTGGACCCCGGGAGCATGGAGAGTTTCATACACCCTGACACGGTAAGACGCTGTTCTCTTCCTGTCCATTCCGTCAATCAAAAAATCTCCCTGGCCTCTGCCTCCCATTCAGTTGAGATCAAGGTGTATTGTATAGCGAACCTCACAGTCCAGGGGAGGGAGTTTAAAAATTACAGGCTCTACGTCCTCCCCCACCTCTGCGCGGCCACACTCCTGGGGTTAGACGTCCAGTGTAACCTCCAGAGCCTAACATTTAAATTCGGCGGCCCTATACCTCCCTTCACTGTCTGCAGCATCGCGACCCTCAAAGTCGATCCCCTGTCCCTGTTTGCAAACCTCACCCCGGATTGAAAACCTTTTTGCCACCAAGAGCAGACAATACAGTGCCCAGGACCGGGTCTTCATCAGGTCCAAGGTCCAGCGGCTTCTGAAGGAAGGCGTCATCGAGGCTAGTAACAGCCTCTGGCGAGCACAAATTCTGGTGGTAAAGACTGGGGAGAAGAATAGGGTGGTCACAGACTACAGTCAGACCATCAACAGGTTTACGCAGCTGGACGCGTACCCTCTCCCGTATATCCGACCTGGTCAACAGGATCGCGCAGTACAAGGTCTTCTCCACCGTAGACCTGAAGTCTGCCTACCACCAACTCCCCATCCGTGCGAGCGATCGCAAGTACACTGCGTTCGAGGCGGACAGGCGTCTCTACCACTTTTTAAGGGTTCCCTTCGGTGTCACAAACGGGGTCTCGGTCTTCCAACGAGAGAGGGACTGAATGGTCGACCGATACGGTTTACGGGCAACTTTCCTGTCTCTCGATAATGTCACCATCTGCGGCCACAATCAGCAGGACCACGACACCAACCTCTGAAAATTCATCCAAACCGCAAAACTCCTGAATTTGACCTATAACAAAGCTAAATGCGTGTTCAGGACCGACCACCTAGCCATCCTCGGCTACGTAGTGCGAAATGGAGTGATAGGCCCCGACCCGGAACGCATGCGCCCCCTGATGGAGCTCCCCCTCCCTCACTGCTCCAAGGCCCTGAAGCGCTGCCTCGGGTTACATAGAACATAGAACATGGAACAGTACAGCACAGAACAGGCCCTTCGGCCCTCGATGTTGTGCCGAGCCATGATCACCCTACTCAAACCCACGTATCCACCCTATACCCGTAACCCAACATCCCCCCCTTAACCTTACTTTTTAGGACACTACGGGCAATTTTTCATGGCCAATCCACCTAACCCGCACATCTTTGGACTGTGGGAGGAAACCGGAGCACCCGGAGGAAACCCACGCACACACGGGGAGGACCTGCACACTCCGCACAGACAGTGACCCAGCCGGGAATCGAACCTGGGACCCTGGAGCTGTGAAGCATTTATGCTAACCACCATGCTACCGTGCTGCCGTGCTTCTTTTCTTGCTGTGCTGAGTGGGTCCCCAACTACGCCGACAAAGCCCGTCCCCTCATACAAACTACCACATTCCCCCTGTCGACGGAGGCCCGCCAGGCCTTCAGCCGCATCAAAGCGGATATCGCAAAGGCCACGATGCGCGCCATCGACGAGTCCCTCCCCTTCCAGGTCGAGAGCGACGCGTCTGACGTAGCTCTGGCAGCCACCCTCAACCAAGCGGGCAGGCCCGTGGCCTTCACGCACACCCTCCATGCTTCCGAAATCCGCCACTCCTCGGTCGAGAAGGAAGCACAGGCCATAGTAGAAGCTGTGCGACATTGGAAGCATTACCTGGCCAGCAGGAGGTTTACCCTCCTCACAGACCAACGGTCGGTGGCCTTCATGTTTGACAATGCACAGTGGGGCAAGGTAAAAAACGACAAGATCTTGCGATGGAGGATCGAGTTATCCACCTATAACTATGACATCTTGTATCGCCCTCGGAACCTAAATGAGCCTCCCGATGCCCTATGCCGCGGCACCTGTGCCAACGCGCAAGTGGACCGCCTCCGAGCCCTCCACGAGGACATCTGCCACCCGGGGGTCACTCGCTTCTTCCATTTCGTGAAGACCCGCAACCTGCCCTACTGCATCGAGGAGGTCAGGACAGTCACCAGAAACTGCCACATCTGCACGGAGTGCAAGCCGCACTTCTACCGCCCTGAAAAAGCGCATCTGATCAAGGCTTCCCGTCCCTTTGAACGCCTCATCATGGACTTCAAAGGTCCCCTCCCCTCTACCAATCGCAACACGTACTTCCTCAGCGTGATTGACGAGTACTCGCGCTTCCCGTTCGCCATCCCCTGCCCCGACATGACCACACCCACCATCATAAAAGCCCTCCACAGCATTTTCTCCCTGTTCGGATTCCCCACTTACATACACAGTCATAGGGGGTCCTGCGTCAATTCCTGCTCAGCAAGGGCATTGCCTCAAGCAGGACGACCAGTTATAACCCCCGGGATAACGGACATGTCGAGAGGGAGAACGGTACGGTCTAGAAAACCGTCCTACTGGCCCTACGGTCCAGACATCTCCCGGTCTCCCGCTGGCAGGATGTCCTCCCAGAGGCCCTCCACTCCATCCGGTCTCTACTCTGCACTTCTGCTAATCAAACACCTCACGAACGTCTCCTTGTCTTCTCCAGGAAGTCTTCCTCAGGGACCCCGCTCCCAACCTGGCTGGCAGTCCCCGGGCCCATCCTGCTCTGGAAGCACGTGTGGGCGCACAAATTGGACCTGTTGGTTGAGAGGGTCCAGCTCCTCCACGCTAACCCGCAATATGCATATGTGGAGTACCCCGATGGCCGACAAGACACGGCCTCTCTACGGGACCTGCCGCCCACCGGATCCCCTCCATCCTCCTCGTCACCTGACCCCCCCCCCCCCCCCCCCCCCCCCCCCCCCCCCCAACCGGGCACCTCTCACCTGGACAACCCTTTTCCCAACAGGCTATGGCGGGACCCCCCCAGCCGCAACTCCACCCTGCAGGTGCTCCCCTCCCTGGCCCGCCTACCCCCCACCTGCGCCGCCTGGAGGACTGGACGCCCCCCCCCCCCCCCCCCCCCCCCCTCCCCCTGCCCTCACCAGCGCTGTCTAGGGTTGTTGAAACCTCCACAAGGACTGGATCATCGCTCCCGGAGTCATGGACGCCCGCATCTCCATCAACATCTCCGCCGAAGCTCCATTGGTCACAGAGGGTGTCCAAAGCCCCCGATCGTCTGACCGAGTCGATGTGAACTATTAATGGATTTTTTTCTGTCTCTGTAAATAGTTACAGGCCAGTGCACCATATATATAACACAATCCCTGACTCTGTACATAGTTACGGGCCAGTGGGCAGCTGCTGTTCGAGAGGGGTATGGTCCCATATCACTAGTCATACTACCAGTAAGTTATCTCACCCGCACCGGACTACCAGCCATGGCTGATGCCCAAGCGGTGTCCCCCCCCCCCCCGGTCTCTTTCTCAACAAGGGGTGAATGTGGTAGTATGATTAGAGGTACTACGGTACCTGGGAGGGTGAGCTACCATTGGTGGAGAAGGCTCACTGCTCATTGGCCCAAGTGTTTGCATTTCATTGGTTGAAATGAAAGGTAGCTCCACCCAGTGAGGCCGGGAATAAGAACCCGTGTTTCCCAGCAGCCAGCCTCTTTCTGTACTCGAGCTGCTGGGGAAACATCTTGTTGATTAAAGCCTTCAATTCGGACTACATCCTCGTTTCAGTAGTTATTGATTGCGCATCAATCTTAATTCTCATTAGTTAAGGAGATGAACTGTTGTTCACTAAGGTTCCAGACACCACGTTGCTGTACATTGTTGTCAGCTTGCACAGACTTCCAGTATATTATGGCACAAATTATATTTCAGCTGAAGGTTGCAGGCAAAAATCTTAACTTGTGACGTGCACCCCATTCCAGTGAAATGGTCGTAGGGGTTTGACAGAATAAAACATCCTAATATTGAGTTAATGTGTAAGTCTGCTGTTTTCTTTTACACCTCAGGAAGGGGCTTGGCAAAGTTTACCTGTTAGAAACAAATAATAACTTGGTTTCAGAATGATAGCATCATGGTGAAGATTGTCAGATCTGGAGCGACAGTCAAAAGAATTAATTTTCAACAGCAAAGAGACAGAGAAGTAATAAGACGATGGTACCAGGCAAGTATTTTGTATAGGTTAAGACCTGGTATAAACAGAGCCAAACTGACATTAAATAGCACTAAATCAAAAGGAGGAAACCACTTGCTTTCAGCAATCATGTTCCATAACTGCTGTCTGATAAAGAATAAATGTCTTTAGGCAGACCCTTTGATGGTTTATTGCTTACGCTACAATGGTGTCTGACCAGATATGGGGGTGGTGACTTCATTAAATGTGGAAGTGCATCAACAGCAATTCAGTTTCAATTTTCTGCTGAAGAGACAAATGGTTCAATCAGTTCAGAAAAGCATCTCCTGCTCAGAAGGTCAGTTTGAGGAGAGGAAGAATTGAACATGATTCAAGATATAAAATTTCCCAAAAAAAAGCTATTCGTTGATTGAAAGGGAAAATACTGGAAAATCTCAGCAAGTCTGGCAGCATCTGTAGGGAGAGAAAAGAGCTAACGTTTCGAGTCCAATGACTCTTTGTCAATGCTTTGACAAAGAGTCATCGGACTCAAAACGTTAGCTCTTTTCTCTCTCTACAGATGCTGCCAGACTTGCTGAGATTTTCCAGCATTTTCCCTTTCGTTTCAGATTCCAGCATCCACAGTAATTTGCTTTTCTCTATTTGTTGAGTGAGATGTTTGAGAAGTTACAATGAACATAAAACTGTACAGCAGTTATATTTAAAAGCAAACACTGCTGATGTTGAAATGCAAACAATTAATCCAGTTGTAGGGTAACTGGTGCTCTGAGAACATCTCTGTAATGGACTAAGACATCTTGAGCTGGATTCTCTGCCCCGACCCGCCAACTGGATTCTCCATTACGCCGGCTGGTCAATGGGGTTCCCCACTGTAGGACAACCCCACGCCGTCGGGAAACCCCCGGGCACTGGCAAAACGGAGAATCCCGCCGGTGGAGAATCACGTCCATTATTTTTAGTTTGCATCTACTTTTTTGTTGTAATAAATCTATATGGTATGTCAGCTGGATTCGGTTTTGAGGCCTATATCAGAAATTTAAGTCCATTTTAGCCTGGCACTCCACTGAAGAATGTGGCATTATTGGAAAAATCAAGCCTTCAAATGTTAATCCAATTCCCAACCCCATAGCCTCGGTTAAGTTATAGAACACTCGGGTTTGAATCAGAAGATCTTGAGTTTAAGCTCCATTCCAGACACTTGGATCAGCTGACAAGACAGTACAGTACTGAGGGAGTGGTGCACACCCCAATTGATTGGCATCCTTCCATCTGCTAGAGGTGATAGGGAACTTTGGAGATTATCTGCTGCTACCTTTTACAGGATGATTCTGGAAAGGTTGCTACAGTTCCATACCTGATGTTGCCCCTTGCAAGTGGTATGGGGTGATCTTTGCTGGTGTCTTGTTTGCAAGACTGGCATCTGCTTTGGAGCTTCTGAAACCACATGTTGCATGGTGGCAAATTCCTGCCTGCAGCTGGTGCTGCCATTTGTATTGATCTTCAGTGAGAGTTTTCCATTTGTCATGATTGATGTTGAGAGCAGGCTATCTCGCTGTATATCGTATTCTTGGCGATGCAGCCATCTTGCATCCTCTGCACATACCCAAGCCAGCGAAGCCTTCTATTTTTGATTAGTGCAAATGTGCTTGCCTAGAAATGACTGCTTATGTGGTGACTTTCTTTTCATGTGTCGCCACTGGAGATGGAAGTTATTGAGCCCTTTTTTTCTTGGTAGGTGTAAATTGTCTCGACTTCGCTGCCGCACAATGTGCTGAAGATGCAGGCAAAGGTGTTATCTTTCACATGAGACATTAAGCTGAGGCCTCATCTGCCCACTTGTGCAGATGTAAAAGATCCAAAGCAATTTGAGGAAGTAAGCAACTTTCCCAATTTCCTGGCTAAAGTTTATACCCAAACCAACATCACTGAAATGGATTATTTTGCCATTTATTTCAGTGCTATTTGTGGTTCCTTACTGTGCAGTTATTGTTGACTTTATTTCCCTCTCTTATATCACTGGCTACATTTTTAAAAGTACTTCATTACCGTTGGAACATTTTGGGAGATGCTATGGTCATGGAAAACTTTCTATAATTATAAGTTTGTTTTTATCTGTTCAGTGGTCGAGGGGCTCATTGAAGTCCTTTTGACACTATTTCAAGGTGCTTCTTGTGCTGGTCAATATGCCTCCCTCAACCAACAGTGCCTTTAGCTGGATTCAAATTAATATATAATTAGTCATTTGGTAGTACAGAACCTGAGCACTACTGACAACAGATGCACTTTGTTGAAGCTTTTTGTACTCATTAGGACAATGCAAGAAGATCATTGTAAGGGAAAACAACACATTGATACTGTGTGAGGCAACAGTGCTGATTCTCTCCCTTTCTTAAATAGTGGGGTTACACTTCCTACTTTCCAGTCTGCAGGGACCATTCCAGAATTTTGGAAGATGCAGCAGTAATCTGCACAGCCACTTCTTTCAACACTCTTGGATATAGATCATCAGGTCCAGGGAATGTTATCAACTTTCAGTCCCATTAATTTCTCCAGTGCTATCCTATTACTAATGTTAATATCTTTAAGTTTCTCATTCTCGCTAGTCCCTTAGTTTGCAAATATTCCTGCGAGGATTTTCTGTGAAGACAAACACAAAGTATTTGTTTAGTTTCTTATACTCCCATTATAAATTCTGTGTCTCTTCCTGTGCTGGGCCCACATTTAGCTTTGCTCATCTTTTCCTTTTTACATACCTGTAGAAGCTTTTAGTCTGTTTTTTTTCTTGCTAGTCTACTTTCATGTTCTATTTTCTCTTTGTCAGTTTCTTTGTCCTCCTTTGTTGAATTCTAAAGTGCTCCTAATTCTCAGACTTACTGCTTTATCAACAAGTCTTTAAGCATCCTCTTTTGATCTAATACAATCCTTAACTTTTCTTCTCAGCCATGGTTGGATCACCTTTCCTATTGGGCTTTTGTGCCTCATGGTTGTAAACCATGTATTAATTCTTTAAATGCCCGGCATTCCCTACCATCATCCCCCAATCTGCTGCAACCAATTTGCCCCTTTTATCTTCATAGTTTCCTTTCTTTAGATTTAACACCCTTGGCTTGAACTACATTGTTTTCAAACTTAATTGTCCTCTTCCTAATTAGCCATTTCTGAATGCTGTAAAGGCCCTTCCTGATGATTTCCTTATTTCCCTTTCCTTTATTTTTTATCCATGAATGCTTGATGGACATGTACCTTGAAGTCAAGTAGCCGTGAGAATGCGGAATTGAAAAGTCACAACAGAGAAACACTCTACTAGCTTTGGACAGCAAGATCCAGACTTTTTGTCTCCCAATAGATGGGGTTGAACTCTGTTTGATTGATTGGCTGGTGCCCAACAAATTGGCTAAAAGGCTGTATTCTATCCGATAACAGGTTGTGAGTGAGTCCTACTAGAGTGGAATGGTTTTCAGAGACTAGGGAGCTCGGTTTCAACCGTGGACACCAGGGAAGGACCTGCTCTTGCTCCCACTCCCTCCCTCGCCCTCTCCCCCTCTCTCTCGGGGCGTGGGGGGGGGGGGGGCGGGGGGGGAGTTAAAGTGTGGATTAGGAATTAGATCATAGTTAACCAGTTGTATTTGCTGCATATTTCAATATAGTTCTTGTTATAAATGAAAAATGATTGTGCTTCAATTTACAAATCTGGTGACTGTAATTATTGGACAGCCAAGGGCCAAAGACTTCAGGTATTTTTCTAAGAATTATTGGTTAATTCAATTACGTTGCGACTCCAGGTCAAGAGGCGCTGGAATTGACCACACAATGGCCCAGGGTGTCGTAACAATGTATGATACTAGATCTAAAAAAGTCCATTCCCTAGTTAGTTCTTCAACATACTGTTCTAGTAAATCATCTGATAAGTATTCCAGGAATTTGTCCTCCACAGCATTGGTGCTAATTAGGTTTACCTAGTCCATATGTAGATCGAAGTCCCCATGATTAATGTATTACCCTTATTACCTAATTTCCTCATTTACAATGTGCCGTACATTACCACTACTGTTTGGTGGATGATAAACAGTGTTTGCTGCCACTTGCTGTTTCTTAGCTTCATCAAACTGATTTTACATCTTAATAAGAACACAAGAGCTAGGAGTGGGAGTAGCCAATTTAGCCCCTCAAGTCTGCTCCGCCAATCGATATGATCATGGCTGATCTCAACTTGGCGATAGCTCCACCTTCCTGCCTGCTTCCCATGGCTCTTCATCCCGCTACTAATTAAAAATCTCTCTACTCAAATTTGTTAGTGTTCCAGTGTCCACTGCACTCTGGGGTAGAGACATCCACAGATTCATGACCCTTTGAGTGAAGAATTTCTCCTCATTTGTGTTTTAAATCTTAGCACCCCTCAGCCGAGAACTATGGCCTCTCATTCCAGAATGTACAAGGGGGAAACATCCGCTCCACGTCTACCGGGTCAACCTCCTTTAGCATCTTGTATACCTGAATTAGATCTTGCCTCATTCTTCCATACTCTAGCGAGTATAGGCTTAAACTGCTCAATGTCTCTTCACAAGACAAGTCCTTCATCCCTGGAATCTAGTGAACCCTTCCTGAACCACCTCTTTTACGTCCCTTCTCGGGCAAAGGGACCAAAACTTTACGCAGTACTCCAGATGCAGTATCACCAATGTCCATTACAATTGCAACATCTCTTCCCTACTTTTATACTCTATTCCATTCGCAATGAATGCCAAAATTCAATTTGCCGTCCTTATTACCTGCTGCACCAGCATACAAATTTTCTGCGATTAGTGCACAGACACCCAAATTCCTCTACACCAAAGCATTTTCAAGTGTCTCATCAATTAGACAATTTGACTTTTTATTCCTCCAACCAAACTGGATAATCTCACTTATCCAGAAATTTGGCTGTAGTACACACTACCCAAATCATTAATATAGATGGAAATAGTTGGGGCCCAAGAACCGAACCCTTTGGACCCCCACTAGTTCCAGCTTGCCAACCAAAAAAAAGACCCATTTATCCCCACTGTTTGGGTAGTCAGACCGCTATCCAAGCCAATATATTACCCGCAAACCCTTGGAGGTCTTACCTTGTGTGTTAACCTTTTGTGTGCACCTTATCAAATGCCTTCTGGAAGTCCAGATACACTATATCTACAGGATCCCCATTATTCACTTTGCTTATTACATCTTTGAAGAACTCCAGCAAATAGTCAAACATGATTTATCCTTCAAAAAACCATGCTGTTTCTGATGGATTGCGTTTTGACTTTCCAAATGTCCCAGTACTACTTCCTTAATAATGGATTCCAACAGATACCTAACAAACATTAAACCAACTTGCCTATAGTTTCCTACTTTCTGACTTCCCTATTTGATCCCTTTTCAAAAGGGCGTTATATTAGCCTTTTATTCAATCCACGAGAACCTTTCCAGAATCTAGAGAATTTTGGAATATTATGACCAATGCCTCCACTACATCTATTGCCACTTCATTTAATACTCTATTATGTAGGCCATCAGGCCCTGGGGACCTGTCTGCCTTTAATCCCACAAGTTTACTCAGTACTTTTTCCCTACTGATGCTGATTGTTTTACATTCCTTCTTTTCAACAACCTCTGCATTACCCGTTACTACTGGGATCGCTCTAGTATTTTCCACCATGAAAACTAAGGTAAAGTATTGATTTTGTTTCTCTGCCATTTTTGTGTTCCCCATTATTAGCTCCCCAGTCTTGCCCACTAATGGACCAACTTTGACTTTAGCTCCTCTCTTTTCACACACTTATCGAATCTTTTGCTAACCGTTTTTATACATATTTTTTAAATTTAGAGTACCCAATTATTTTTTTAAATTAAGGGACAATTTAGTGTGGGCAATCCACCTAACCTGCACATCTATGGGCTGTGGGGGCGAAACCCACGCAGGTACAGGGGGAACGTGCAGACTCTACACGGACAGTGACCCAGGGCCGGGATTCGAACCCGAGTCCTCAGCGCCGTAGGCAGCAATGCTAACCACTGTGCCACTGTGCTGCCCCGTGTTTATATTTTTGACTAGATTTCTCTCATAATTTACCTTTGCTCTTTTTATTTTTTATAAATGTTTTTTTATTGAGTTTTCATATTTTATATATGACAAATTACAAGTTATTAGAGAGAGAGAAAAAAAAAAGGAAAACACAAAAATTTAACATGAATATTTACAGATAAGCATCTTCATAACAATAATTGTGGCCGCCCCCTTTAGCCAGCATACATATTTTACATTCCCCAATATGGCCGAGGCACATGTTTATAGGCATTTATTTATAGTTTGGTTTTGGGCCTTGGCTTGCCATCAAACCCCCATACCGAGCCCGTAGCCCCCCCCCCCCCCCCTCCCCCCGGCTACCTTCCCCCGATTCCCGTCCATTTTCCCCTGGTTCTTGGCCACCCGACTATTCTTCCTCATGTACGTTGGCCACAAACAGGTCCCGGAACAGTTGCATGAATGGCTCCCACGTTCTGTGGAAGCCGTCGTCCGACCCTCGGATGGCGAATTTGATTTTCTCCATTTGGAGAGATTCCGAGAGGTCGGACAGCCAGTCTGCAGCTCTGGGTGGTGCTGCTGACCGCCAGCCAAACAGGATTCTACGGCGGGCAATCAGGGAGGCAAAGGCAAGGGCGTTCGCCCTCCTCCCCAGGAATAGATCTGGCTGGTCTGAAACCCCGAAGACCGCCACTATCGGGCATGGCTCCACCCTCACCCCCACCACTTTGGACATAGCCTCGAAGAAGGCTGTCCAGTACTCCACGAGTCTGGGGCAAGACCAGAACATGTGGGCGTGGTTGGCCGGGCCTCTTTGGCACCGCTCACATTTGTCCTCCACCTCCGGGAAGAACCTACTCATACGGTTTCTCGTTAAGTGGGCTCTATGTACCACTTTTAGTTGCGTCAGGCTGAGCCTTGCACACGTAGAGGTGGAGTTGACCCTATGCAGTGCTTCGCTCCAGAGTCCCCACCCTATCTCTATCCCCAGGTCGTCCTCCCATTTCCTTCTTGTTGCGTCCAGTACGGTGTCGTCCCTATCTACCAGTCGGTCATACATGTCACTACAGTTCCCTTTCTCTAGGATACTTGCGTCCAGTAGGTCTTCCAGTAGTGTCTGTCGTGGCGGTTGTGGGTACGTCCTTGTCTCCTTTCGTAGGAAGTTTTTGAGCTGCAGGTACCGTAGCTCGTTCCCCCCAGCTAGCTGAAATTTCTCTGTCAGTTCGTCCAGTATTGCGATCCTGTCGTCCGTGTATAGGTCCCTGACTGTCAGTGTCCCCCCGTCCTGCCTCCACCTTTTGAAGGTGGCGTCAGTCAGTGCTGGTTTGAACCTATGGTTGTTGCAGATGGGAGCCTTGTCCGACATTTTGTACAGGCCAAATTGCTGCCGCAGTTGGTTCCAGGATTGGAGGGTGGCTGTCACCACTGGGCTGGTGGAGTGTTTTTTGGGTGGGGATGGGAGTGCTGCCGTGGCGAGGGCCCGGAGGGAGGTTCCCATGCAGGAGGCCTCCTCCGCACGCACCCACTCGGCTTCTGGCTCCTGGATCCATCCCCTTACTCGCTCGGCTGTTGCCGCCCAGTGGTAGAATTGTAGATTCGGGAGGGCTAGCCCCCCCCTGGATTTTGTTTTTTGTATGACCTTCTTTGGGATCCTAGCATTTTTACCCCCCCATACGAACGCCATGATATGTTTGTCCAGCGCTTTGAAAAAGGCCTTGGGGATGTAGATCGGAATGGATCTAAACAGGAAAAGGAACCTGGGCAGTACGTTCATTTTGATCGTCTGGACTCTCCCCGCGAGGGAGAGCGGGGAGTGTGTTCCATCTTTGCAGGTCCTTTTTAACTTCCTCCGTCAGGCTGGTCAGGTTCCATTTGTGGATCCCTTTCCAGTCATGGGCTATTTGGATCCCCAGGTAGCGGAATTTATTTCGGGCTTGTTTGAACGGCATCCCCTTTAGTGCTGCCCCCCCCCTTGCGGGTGTACTGGGAAGATCTCACTTTTGCTCATGTTGAGTTTGTAGCCCGAGAAGGCTCCAAACTCTTTCAGGAGCGCTATGATTCCGTCCATGCTGCTTTGTGGGTCCGAGATATAGAGGAGCAGATCATCCGCATAGAGTGAGACTCTGTGCTCTCTACCTCCCCTTCGGATCCCCCTCCAATTTTTTGCTGCCCTGAGCGCGATTGCTAGCGGTTCGATTGCTAGTGCGAACAGCAGCGGGGACAGTGGGCATCCTTGTCTAGTGCCCCTGTGCAGCTGGAAGTATTGGGAGTTGGTATTGTTGGTCCGTACACTCGCCATGGGAGCGTTGTATAGGAGCTTTACCCAAGCGGTGAACCCTGTTCCAAGCCCGAACCGCTCCAGTAC
Organism: Scyliorhinus canicula; assembly: GCF_902713615.1. Lineage (NCBI taxonomy): Eukaryota > Metazoa > Chordata > Chondrichthyes > Carcharhiniformes > Scyliorhinidae > Scyliorhinus > Scyliorhinus canicula. The sequence continues at coordinate 60,718,483 of NC_052151.1, read as the reverse complement.
CTCTATGAGGTATTTCCATTCGACTCTGTCGAAGGCCTTTTCTGCGTCCAGGGAGACGATCACCTCTTGTGTTCTCTCCCCGGAGGGGGTCATTATCACGTTCAGCAGGCGCCTGATGTTCGCGGTAAGCTGTCTACCTTTGACGAAGCCCGTCTGGTCCTCTGTGACCACCTCAGGTACACAGTCTTCTAGCCTTTTGGCTAGGATTTTGGCCAGTATTTTGGCGTCTGCGTTCAGCAGAGATATGGGTCTGTATGACCCACATTCCGTTGGGTCTTTGTCTTTCTTAGGTATCAGCGAGATTGAGGCCTGTGCTAACGTGGGTGGCAGTGTGCCCCTAGCTAGCGAGTCTGTGAACATCTCCCGCAGGTGCGGGGCCAGCGCTGTCGCGAATTTTTTGTAGAAGTCCGCCGGGAATCCATCCGGTCCCGGCGCCTTCCCCGTCTGCATGGAGCTAATGCTCTCCATGATCTCTCCCAGTGCTAGTGGTGCTTCCAGATCCCGTTTTCTGCCCTCTCCCACGACTGGTATGTCCAGTCCATCAAGAAACTGGTTCATCCCAGCCTTCCCCGTTGGGGGCTCCGAGGTGTACAGCTCTTGGTAGAAGGCCTTGAAGGTTTCATTAATCCTCTCTGGTTCTGTTTCCCACGTGCCTCTGGTACCTCTGATTTGCGCAATTTCCCTGCTGGCTGCCTGCTTTCTCAGCTGGTGTGCCAACAGGCGGCTGGCTTTGTCTCCGTGTTCGTACAGGGCCCCGCGTGCCTGGCGGAGTTGGTGTACTGCTTTACTGGTGGAGAGCAGGTCAAAGTTCCTTTGTAATTCTTTTCTCTCCGCCAGGAGCTCTACGGTCGGGGCCTCGGAGTATTTACGGTCTACCTCCAGTATGGAGTCGACCAGCTTCTGCCTAGCCACCCTTTCCTCCCTATCTCTTTGCGCTTTGTAGGCAATGATTTCCCCTCTTAGTACGGCCTTAAGCGCTTCCCAGAACGTGGAGGATGAGACCTCCCCGTTTTGGTTGTTCTCCGTGTATTCCGCTATGGCCCGCGCTATCCTTTCGCTGAAGGCCTTGTCAGCTAGTAAGGCACCGTCCAGCCTCCACGTGGGGCGCTGGGCCCTTCCCGTCTCCAGCCGCACGTCCATGTAGTGTGGGGCGTGGTCTGATATCACAATTGCGGAGTATTCCACCTTGTCTACCCCTGGAAGCACCGTTTTCCCCACCACAAAGAAGTCAATTTTGGTGTACACATTGTGTACTGGGGAGAAGAAAGAGAATTCTTTCTCCCCCGGGTGGGCGAATCTCCAGGGGTCCACTGCTCCCATCTGCTCCATATAGTGGCTGAGTTCCCTGTTTGAGGTTTTCCCCGTTCTGGGGTTTGATCTGTCCGTCTTTGGATCCTGTACACAGTTGAAGTCCCCCCCCCCATGATTAGTCGGTGCGTCGCTATGTCCGGGATTTCTGCCATGGTCTTTTGGATGAAGCTCGTGTCGTCCCAGTTGGGCGCGTACACGTTGACTAGAACTACCGGCGCCCCATCCAGGGCCCCGCTGACCATGACATACCGCCCCCCTGGGTCTGTAACCGTCTTTGTCGCCCTAAACATTGTCCTCTTGCCAATCAGGATCGCCACCCCCCTGGCCCTTGTCCCGTAACAGGAATGATAGGTTTGTCCCACCCAGCCCTTTCTTACCCGCAGTTGGTCCTGCTCCCTCAGGTGCGTCTCTTGGAGAAAGACTATGTCGGCCCTCATATTTCTGAGGTGGGTGAGGACTCTAGATCTCTTCACTGGGCCGTTAAGTCCCCTTACGTTCCAGGTGACTATCCTGGTGGGGGGCTTCTGCCCCCTCGTTCCTGTGGGATTAACCATATTTGTCTGGTGGACGAGCCCCTGCCCTCCGGGGTTTCCATTTGTTAGGGGGCCGTCCAGGATGGCCACTATCACTGCTCTCCCCATGCGGTCGGGTCTCTGCGCTCCGGGGTTTCCCCTTGTCCCGGGGGCACCCGCCATGGCCGTCCACTGTGTGTCCGCCACGCGGGTAGTCCCCTGCACTCCGGGGGGCCCCTTTGCTCACAGACCGTACTGGGTGGGTGCTTGCAGCGGTTCCCTGTTTCGAGCCCTTGTTTGTGGCACTTTGTGTGGGGGGGGGGGGTTTGGACCGGGTTGGACCTGCCGCTGCCGAGCCTCTCTGCCGCCGCTGCCGCCAAGCCCCGCTGTCGCCAAGCCCCGCTGTCGTCGCCGCCGAGCCCCGCTGTCGCTGCCGCCGCCGCTGCCGCCGAGCCCCGCTGTCGCCAAGCCCCGCTATCGCCGCCGCTGCCGCCGAGACCCGCTGCCGCCGAGCCCCGCTGTCGCCGCCGCCGAGCCCCGCCGCCGCTGCCGATGCTCCTCCGCCGACCGGCCTGCCCGGGGGGTCCCTTCCCTGCTCTCTGCCGCTTGCGGGAGCCCCTCTCCCTGCGACCGCTTCGCTCGCCGACCGGAAGTCGTCTCCTTTGCTCTTTTTATTATCATTTTTAGTACCTCTCTGGGCGGCACGGTGGTGCAGTGGTTAGCATTGCTGCCTCATGGCGCTGAGGACCCGGGTTCTATCCCGGCTCCGGGTCACTGTCTATGTGGAGTTTGCACATTCTTCCCGTGTCTGCGTGGGTCTCACCCCCACAACTCAAAGATGTGTAGGGTAGGTGGATTGGCCACACTAAATTGTCCCTTAATTTGAAAAGAATAATTGGGTTATTAAAGTTACTAAATTTATTGAAAAAATGTTTTGTTAGTAACCTTCTGGTTTTTAAAGGTTTTCCAATTTTCCATCCTACCACTGACTTTTGCAATATGGTATGCCTTAGTTTTTGCTTTTGTTCTATTTTGCTTCCTTGCTTGGCCACGGATACATTTTCCCCCTCTTACCTTCCTCTCTGGAATATATTTTTGTTGGGTGAAATTGAATATCTCCTTAAACGTCTGTCACTGTTCATCAACTGTCCTTCCTTTTAGTCTTTCCAGCCAGTCCACTAAGGTCAAATTTATTCTCATGCCTATGTAATTACTTTGGTTTAACACCAGATGAATAGTGTGGGACTCAAGTTTACTGCCCTCAGACTGAATTTGAAATTCAAACATACAATGTCAACTCTTCTCCCGATAATCCTTTGCAAGATCATTAACCCATTTCCCCCACGCCAATCTTTGAGCCATGCTTGGATGGTGCTGAGGAAGAGCTGGGTGTTGTGTGTCCGTATGTGGAAATGAATGCTTTGTTTTTGGATAATATCGCCGGAGGGCAGTCTGTAGAGGTAGGAAGGGATGAGGATAGATCCTTGATGGAAGCTGTACTTTAGTAATTGAGGAGTGGAAAAAGAAAAGCATTTAAGGACTTGGAAAACTAGAGGATCGCTATTCCTACTGTATTTGCCCTCTCTCAAGTGTCCAAACTGTAATTCATGGTCCATAGTAAGAGTTGAGCTAGGATCACCGGAGATTCGGGTTGCCAACTCCAGGTATATTCCTGGAGATGTCCTTCAAAAGGTAATGCCATATCTGCAAGCTCTTTTTAGAAATATTGGTTAAAAATAAATATTTGGATGGGGCTCCCTTGCTCCTCTTCGAATAGTATCAATTGACCTATTATGCACACCTGAGAGACAGCTTTGATATCGCACCTGAAAGAAAAGTGGTACTTCTGATGACATTATTCCTTCAATACTGCACCAGAGGGTCAGCCTAATTCTTTTGCTCATGTTTCTGGTGTTCAAAATCTGAACCTTTGGCTGTTTAGCATACTGGGCTAAATCGCTGGCTTTGAAAGCAGACCCAGGCAGGCCAGCAGCATGGTTCGATTCTCGTAACAGCCTCCCCGAACAGGCGCCGGAATGTGGCGACTAGGGGCTTTTCACAGTAACTTAATTGAAGCCTACTCGTGACAATAAGCGATTTTAATTTTTCATCTGTCTAACTGGAAGGAAAGGCATTTGCATACGCTTGGCATGGAAACAGACACAGAAGAAGAATACTTTCTCTTTAAGGTTAGAGCTCATAAATTAAAGGAATTTGCTAATTTGTAAGGCAAGTTCAGCCGTTAATACAGTGGCATGCTTTGTTTTTCCATATTAGGAGTGTTAAGAATAACTGTATCCTGATCATTCATGTAAAATAAACCTTTTGTTTATTACAAAGAGAGCCTTGTCTGAGTGTTTCCCAACTATTGTCTGGAAGATGAGTGTAAAGTACATGTATGCACATGCAAGATTATAATATCCTGCACACACAAAGTGGGATCTCTTTGTTGTGGTTCCCAGGTCAGGGTGTATGACTAGGATATTAAATCTAAATTTCTGGTTATAGGAGGTGCTGCTTGTGCGGAATCCAGGAAAACATCTACTATAGCGCCAGAATTTATAGCAGGAAGTCACTTCTGAGTCAGAACTGCAGCAGTATGATTCATGTGAATAATTTAAATATTAAGTCTGGTTCTTTGCTTACTGCCAAATGTGGAACTTTAATCAATGCATTGCACTTTCCCATCCCTGTTTGTCTCACACCTGCAGTTTTTTTTAAGTTACCTATTATGAAAAACAGCATATAATGTTGCATTTACTCTCCCTGAGGGAGCCTTGCATTTTGGCTTGACTGTATCTTTGATTTCATACTTAGCTGGCAACAGCCTCAAACTCAATCAGCAGATAGCTCCAAATGCAATTGTGGCCCTGCGGATTAACATCTGCTTCTGATTTGTATCCTGTAACAAGAAAGATCTCGAGCTCTGTTGTGTGAATGCAACTATTTAATTGAGCGGATACCAAGATCATTCAACCGAAAATATTAGGTTTCTTCAGGGTTGAATCACCGTATTGGTGATATTTTTTTATATAGCAGGCTGTTTACAACCTTATTATAAGGAACATGAACAACAGTATTTATCTATATCGAATATGCTTTCAGCATTTTTCACAATGTTTACCAAAAACAACAACTTGTATTTATATAGCGCAGAAATTACTGGACAATCCCATATATTTATATATATATTTGTATATCATAGAACATAGAAAAAATACAGCACAGAACAGGCCCTTCGGCCCACGATGTTGTGCCGAACCTTTGTCCTAGATTAATCATAGATTATCATAGAATTTACAGAAGGAGGCCATTCGGCCCATCGAGTCTACACCGGCTCTTGGAAAGAGCACCCTACCTAAGGTCAACACCTCCACCCTATCCCCATAACCCAATAATCCCACCCAACACTAAGGGCAATTTTGGACACTAAGGGCAATTTATCATGGGCAATCCACCTAACCTGCACATCTTTGGACTGTGGGAGGAAACCGGAGCACCCGGAGGAAACCCACGCACACATGGGGAGGATGTGCAGACTCCGCACAGACAGTGACCCAAGCCGGAATCGAACCTGTGACCCTGGAGCTGTGAAGCAATTGTGCTATCCACAATGCTACCATGCTGCCCTGAAGAACAAATTAATCTACACTCCATCATACTACCTAATCCATGTACCTATCCAATAGCCGCTTGAAGGTCTCTAATGTTTCCGACTCAACTACTTCCACAGGTAGTGCATTCCATGCCCCCACTACTCTCTGGGTAAAGAACCTACCTCTGACATCCCCCCTATATCTTCCACCATTCACCTTAAATTTATGTCCCCTTGTAATGGATTGTTCCACCTGGGGAAAAAAGTGTCTGACTGTCTACTCTATCTAGTCCCCTAATCATCTTATAAACCTCTATCAAGATGCCCCTCATCCTTCTCCGTTCTAATGAGAAAAGGCCTAGTGCCCTCAACCTTTCCTTGTAAGACCTACTCTCCATTCCAGGCAACATCCTGGTAAATCTCCTTTGCACCTTTTCCAAAGCTTCCACATCCTTCCTAACATGAGGCGACCAGAACTGCACACACTACTCCAAATGTGGCCGTACCAAGCTTTTGCACAGCTGCATCATCACCTCATGGCTCTTAGATTAAATCCCTCTGCTAATTAACGCTAGCACACCATAGGGCTTCTTCACAGATCTATCCACTTGAGTGGCAACTTTCAAAGATCTATGAACATAGACCCCAAGATCTCTCTACTCCTCCACATTTCCAAGAACCATATCGTTAACCCTGTATTCCGCATTCATATTTGTCCTTCCAAAATGGACAACCTCACACTTTTCAGGGTTAAACTCCCACCTGCCACTTCTCAGCCCAGCTCTGCATCCTATCTATGCCTCTTTGTAGCCGACAACAGTCCTCCTCACTATCCACAGCTCCTCCAATCTTCGTATCGTCTGCAAATTTACTGACCCACCCTTCAACTCCTTCATTCAAGTCATTAATGAAAATCACAAACAGCAGAGGACCCAGAACTGATCCCTGCGGTACTCCACTGGTAACTGGGCTCCAGGCTGAATATTTGCCATCCACCACCATTCTCTGACTTCTATTGGTGAGCCAGTTCGTTATCCAACTGGCCAAATTTCCCACTTTCCCATGCCTCCTTACTTTCTGCATAAGCCTACCATGGGGAACCTTATCAAATGCCTTACTAAAATCGATGTAAACTACATCCACTGCTTTACCTTCATCCACATGCTTGGTCATCTCCTCAAAGAATTCAATAAGACTTGTAAGGCAAGACCTACCCCCTCACAAATCCGTGCTGACTATCCCTAATCAAGCAGTGTCTTTCCAGATGCTCAGAAATCCTATCCCTCAGTACCCTTTCCATTACTTTGCCTACCACCGAAGTTAGACTAACTGGCCTGTAATTCCCAAGGTTATCCCTATTCCCTTTTTTGAACAGGGGCACGACATTCGCCACTCTCCAATCCCCTGGTACCATCCCTGTTGACAGTGAGGACGAAAATATCATTGCCAACGGCTCTACAATTTAATCTCGTACTTCCCATAGAATCCGTAGATATATCCCGTTAGGCCCGGAGGACTTGTCTATCCTCAAGTTTTTCAAATTACCCAACACGTCTTCCTTCCTAACAAGTATCTCCTTGAGCTTACCCGTCTGTTTCACACTGTCCTCCAACAATATGGCCCCTCTCATTTGTAAATATTGAAGAAAAGTACTCATTCAAGACCTCTCCTATCTCTTCAGACTCAATACACAATCTCCCGCTACTGTCCTTGATCGGACCTACCCTCGCTCTAGTCATTCTCATATTTCTCGCATATGTGTAAAAAGCCTTGGGGTTTTCCTTGATCCTACCCGCCAAAGATTTTTCATGCCCTCTCAGCTCTCCTAATCTCTTTCTTCAGTTCCCTCCTGGCTATCTTGTATCCCTCCAGCGCCCTGTCTGAACCTTGTTTTCTCAGCCTTACATAAGTGTCCTTCTTCCTCTTAACAAGACATTCAACCTCTCTTGTCAACCATGGTTCCCTCACTCGACCATCTCTTCCCTGCCTGACAGGGACACACATACCAAGGACACGTAGTACCTGTTCCTTGAACAAGTTCCACATTTCACTTGTGTTCTTCCCTGACAACTTATGCACTTCAATTCTTGTCTGACAGCATCGTATTTACCTTTCCCCCAATTGTAAACCTTGCCCTGTTGCACGCACCTATCCCTCTCCATTACTAAAGTGAAAATCACAAAATTGTGGTCACTATCTCCAAAATGCTCCCCCACTAACAAATCTATCACTTGCCCTAGTTCATTACCAATTACCAAATCCAATATGGCCTCCCCTCTGGCCGGATAATCTACATACTGTGTTAGAAAAGCTTCCTGGACACTGCACAAACGCCACCCCATCCAAACTATTTGATCTAAAGAGTTTCCACTCAATGTTTGGGAAGTTGAAGTCACCCATGACTACTACCCTGTGACTTCTGCACCTTTCCAAAATCTGTTTCCCAATCTGTTCCTCCACATCTCTGCTGCTATTGGGGGAACTATAGAAAACTCCCAACAACGTGACTGCTCCTTTCCTATTTCTGACTTCAACCCATACTACCTCAGTAGGCAGATCCTCCTCGAACTGCCTTTCTGCAGCTGTTATACTATCTCTAATTAACAATGCCACCCCCACCTCCTTTACCACCCTCCCTAATCTTACTGAAACATCTATAACCAGGGACCTCCAACAACCATTTCTGCCCCTCTTCTATGCATGTTTCTGTGATGGCCACCATATCATAGTCCCAAGTACAGATCCATGCCTTAAGTTCACCCACCTTATTCCTGATGCTTCTTGCATTGAAGTATACACACTTCAACCCATCTCCGTGCCTGCAAGTACTCTCCTTTGTCAGTGTTACCTTCCCTGCTGCCTCACTACACGCTTTGACATCCTGAACATCGGCTACCTTAGTTGCTGGACTACAAATCCGGTTCCCATTCCCCTGCCAAATTAGTTTAAACCCTCCAGAGTACTAGAAAACCTCCCTCCCAGGATATCGGTGCCCCTCTGGTTCAGATGCAACCCGTCCTGCTTGTACAGGTCCCACCTTCCCTAGAATGCGCTCCAATTATCCAAATACCCAAAGCCCTTCCTCCTACACCATTCCTGCAGCCACGTGTTCAACTGCACTCTCTCCCTATTCCTAGCCTCGCTATCACGTGGCACCGGCAACAAACCAGAGATGGCAATTCTGTCTGTCCTGGCTTTTAACTTCCAGCCTAACTCCCTAAAGTTGTTTATTACCTCCACGCCCCTTTTCCTACCTACGTTGTTGGTACCAATGTGCACCACAACTTCTGGGCTGCTCACCCTCCCCCTTCAGGATCCTGAAGACACTATCTGAGACATTCCTGGCCCTGGCACCTGGGAGGTAACATACCTTCCGGGAGCCTCGCTCGCAGAATCTCCTATCTATTCCCCTAACCATTGAATCTCCTATTACTATTGCTTTTCTATTCTCCCCCCTTCCCTTCTGAGCCCCAGAGCCAGACTCCGTGCCAGAGACCTGGCCGCTAGGGCCTTCCCCCAGTAGGTCATCCCCCCCAACAGCATCCAAAATGGTATACTTGTTTTGAAGGGGAATGGCCATGAGGCATCCCTTCATTGTCTACCTGTTCATTTTCTTTCCCCTGACTGTAACCCAGCTACTCTTGCCCTGTACCTTGGGTGTGGTTATCTCCCTGTAACTCTTCTCTATAACCCCCTCTGCCTCCCAGATGATCCGTAGTTCATCCAGCTCCAGTTCCCTCAACACGGTCTCTGAGGAGCTGGAATTGGGTGCACTTCCCGCAGGTATGGTCAGCGGGGACACTGGTGGTAGCCCTCACCACCCACATCCTACAGGAGGAGCATTCAACTGCCCTAGCCTTCATCCCCTCTTTCCTTACAGAATATAGCTGCCCTGTGGACCAACTGGACCTCCGCCCTCCGACTCTGCTCCCAGTCAGCTGCACTTTCTGTAAAATCCTGGCTCCCTTCTCGCTCTTTGCGGAAATGAAATGAAAGGAGCACCTTGCTCCCTCCTCATCTAACTCCCTCAGTCACCAAACTCTCACTATAGCACTCAAATGCACCCAAATTCAGCACTCCCATAGTCACCAAACTCTCACTATAGCACTCAAATGCACCCAAATTCAGCACTCAGTGGAAACAAAGTCAGCACTGTAAGCTGGCTCACTTTTATACTGTGATTCTAGTCTCTGAAAACTGGCCTAATCCAATTAACTAATTAACAAGCTCCAGCTGCAAGTAGCTACAAGTAGAACCTTTGTTTAAAGCGGATTGAAAATATACCTTCTTCTAAACCAAACAGCAACTTTTAAGTTAATTAACTAAATAAAAGAAAGACTAGACTTTAGATAAAAATTAACCCTTATACTCCCTCAGTCACCAAACTCTCTCTATAGCATTCAAATGCACCAAATTCAGCACTCAGTGCAAAACCATATCCTATGTATCTAAATAGCATCTTTATCAGAATAAAATAACACAAGATGTTTCACAGGAGTGTTATAAAGCAAATTTTGATATGCAGCCTGTAAATTGATTGTCAGGCTGATGACAGAGCTTGGCCAAAGACTTTAAGGAGCATCATAAAGGGAGGTGGAGATATTTAGGAAGGAAATTCCAGAGTTTAGGGCCTTGAAAGTGACGGAATTCTCACCTGGTTTGTCTGTTGGATAGGCTTTTCATATCCCTTATTTATGGGAACCTATGGGCACTCTTTAATTTTTATATAGCATGGGGTTGGGAAGGAAAGGATTTCACTGAATGTAGTCTTGGGGATATGGCAGTAGCTCGGAGGCTTTCGACTAATAATTTGGAGATATGATTTCAAATTGCACTGTGGCAAGTGGGGTATTTAAATTCAGTTAATTACTGGTATGTGATTTTCATTTCAGAGTTATTTAATGGTGACCATAGAACTACGAGATTGGCGTGAAAACCCATCCAATTCACTAATGCCCTTCAGGGAAGGAAATTCTTTTTGGCCTTGCCCAAATGTGACTTCAGTACCACAACAATGTGGTTTACTCTTAATTTCCCTCTGAAAGGCCGAGCAAGTCACACAGTTGTACTCAAGAAGGCAGCTCACCAACACCTTCTCAAGAGCATTTGGGTATGGGCAGTAAATGCTGACTTTGTCAATGATGGCCACAAATTATTTTTTAAAAACCCTTGTTAATAACTGTAGACACTGTTCTGCTGATGAGGGCTTCCTTTCTGAGCTTTTCTTAATTCAAAACAAAATGGAAACTTCTGAGGAGGATTGTGTGATAATAGGGTTTCCAACTTGTGTTGCAGGTAGTGGTTGGAAACCAGACCACATGAACTCTGTAAATATTACTGTATTTACCTTATACTTTGGTCATGGTTTCATGCCAGCAAACGTGTGTGAAATTCCAGAAATTAGGAGTGCACTGCAAGCAGGCAAACAAACAAAACTAGAGGCGGACTGAGTGGAAACCAAACATCTTACAGATTCCACTGATTACTAATAGTAAGAGAAAGAATTAACGTTTCAGTGGATCATGACACTGCCATACAGTGAAAGGCCGTAATTGATCCAAAACATTAACATTGTTTCGTTTCACAGATGCTGCCGGACCTGTTGAGTGTTTTTCCAGCGTTTTCTATTTTTATTCAGATATCCAGCATCTTCAGTGTTTAACTTTTTGTAGTAACTCTCCATAATTGCTCTAATTCTAATACTCCTAATACTTCAATTACCCTCGGAAGAAATGGTAATCCAGTAACTCATCGATGCTCTGTATATAACTGGGATTGATAATTGTAATTCCCTGATATCTTTCTTGCAATGAGAGTAGTAATCTTATAACCCACATACGTTTATCCTGTAAATACAGCCATAGTTCCACTTCACAAACATGACGGAGCTGATCTGCACTTGGACTTAATACGGCAAAACCAGCCGGTACAAACTGACCTGAACCAAATGAGCACTTGCACAACGGATGGGGCTTAGGGTGCTTTTTTAATTTTTTTTCTAATTAAGGAACAATTTAGTGTGGCCAATCCACTTACTCTACACATCTTTTGGGTTGTGGGGGTGAGACCCACACAGACATGGGGAGAATGTGAAAACTCCACACAGACAGTGACCCGGGTACGGCATCGAACCCGGGTCCGGGGGCCATGAGGCAGCATAATTTGGATAAGTGTGAGGTTATTCACTTTGGAAGCAAAAACAGGAAGGCAGATTACTACCTGAATGGTTGTAAATTGGGAGAGGGGAGTGTGCATCAGGACCTGGGTGTCCTTGTGCACCAGTCACTGGAGGTAAGCATGCAGGTACAGCAGGTGGTAAAGCAGGCTAAAGGTATGTTGGCCTTCATTGCGAGAGGTTTCCAGTATAGAAGCAGGGATGTGTTGTTGCAATTGTACAGGGCCTCGGCGAGGCCACACCTAGAATATAGTGTGCAGTTTTGGTTTCCTCTGAGGAAGGATGTTCTTGCTCTCGAGGGAATGCAGTGAAGGTTTACCAGACTGATTCCAGGGATGACGGGACTGTCATATGAGGAGAGATTGACTCGATTAGGATTGTTCTCGCTGGAGTTCAGAAGAATGAGGGGGATCTCATGGAGACTTAAAAAATTCTAACAGGACTAGATAGGGTAGATGCAGGGGAAGATGTTCCCGACGGTGGGTGTGTCCAGAACCAGGGGTCACTGTCTGAGGATTCAGGGTAAACCATTTTGGACAGAGATAAGGAGACATTTCTTCACACAAAGAGTGGTGAGCTTGTGGAATTCATTACCACAGGAAGTAGTTGATGCTAAAACATTGAATATATTCAAAAGGCGGCTAGATATAGTACTTCTGGTGTTGCTACTTCTATTAATAAACCACACGCTGCGAGTATGTTTCTTGTATTGACCAAATGACCACACAACCAGTATGTTAGTTCAAAAGACAGTTTATTATTAAACGTAAGACTTATCTCTATGTGTGATGATACACACGGCTACGCAATAAACTACACCATCAACTAAGGTGACCTTTACTTATCTTCTGGTTGACCGGCTCTGTGCAGGTAGATAAGGACTTTATCTGAATCCCCATGTGTGTCGACTGGAAGTCATCAGGTTCGTCTCGGCTGCGGCTCGTCTCTCTCAGGTAGCGATTGCGGGTCTTGAACTTGGCTGATCGTTATGCTGCAATTGGTGTGGGCAAGGCCCGTCCCAAAAGAGACTGATCCCTCGTGGCGCAGTGTCTCTTCGCCTTCTCATTTTTCGCGCCCTTTTGGGCGGTGCTAACTCAGGATTCAGTGGATCGATAGGGTCTCGATCACCCTAATTGATTCTTGCCAATTAGGGGCGGATACCTCGATGACTGCGCGGGTCCTAGTTGCCACTGCCCCAAGTACGTATGCCTTTCCAAATAAGGGGAAGCGGCGCCGGTGAGTCTGCTACTGTTGCTATTCCTTGATTTGAGTCTATTGTCCTGGGGAAATTGGTGATTGATCTTTAACAGGTGCAAGTTTCAGCTTGGTCTGGTTTTCTTTTGCACGATACACAGGGGCTGTGTATCATCTGTGTCCCAACTTGACCACAATTTCCATTATCCTTTGCGGGCGGCCATTTTAGATGGCCACAGAATGGGATCAAAGGCTATGGGAAGAAAGCAGGATTAAGCTATTGAGTTGGATGATCAGCCATGATCGTGATAAATGGCGGAGCAGGCTCGAAGGACCAAAAGCATCCTCTTGCTCCTATCTTCTTTATATCTATGTAACCACTGCGCCACCATGCCACCCTGGGATGCTTCTTACATTAAAGTAAAGTCTCCATTGTCCCAGATGACCATAGGCTGAGTTCCCCTTCGAGGGGAAGAGCTGACTGGTTGTGATTTAACCTGAGGATCACCCCACCTCAGGCAAACAGCAGGGTTGAGAAGGCTGGGCCTTCATGAATAACCTTAGCCGGCATGAAGAACCCGAGCTGTTGGCCTCACTCTGCCGTGCATTCTTAAATCACTAATACAAATGTTCTGATGAAAGTTACATATCTGAATGGTTAACTCCGTTTTTTTTCTCCACAGCGGCTGCCAGACCTGTGGAATATTTCCATTATTTTCTGTTTTCTATTTCCAAATATCATCCTGGGCTTAGATTTGGTAAATGAGTTTTCATTGAATGGCAGCAACTGCAGGACAAAGGAGGATGCTTGGTGCATTCCACTGTAAATGATGATTTAAGCTCTACATGAACAGCCACTTACAGTGAAGCATCTCATGAACCTCTGTCTACTCCTTTTCCCTTGGTTCTTCCAATGAGAATGCTTGATCTCCATTTCCTGACTGGGCATTATTGTGCCAGTTTATCCAAAGTAAAGGCCACTGGTTTCACTCACCGATTTACTGCCGACTCTTCTCGACCAGGGGCGGGTTTAGCACAGGGCTAAATCGCTGGCTTTGAAAGCAGGCCAGCAGCATTCCCGTACGAGCCTGCCCGAACAGGCGCCGGAATGTGGCGACTAGGGGCTTTTCACAGTAACTTCATTTGAAGCCTACTCGTGACAATAAGCGATTTTCATTTCATCTTTCATTTCATTCGCCACCAATTTCAATTGGTTGCTGCTACTTTTTTGTGCAGAAAATGCTGGACTCCAGGCTCGTCTGCTCTACCTTCCCCCCCCCTTTGCCATCACTGGAGCCTCAATCACCTGCTCCTTATCCCTAATCCTTATGCTCAAGTCTTGATCTGCTCACTTGCAATTTTGAGACCCAAATCAACATATATTTGCTAAGTAATGATATCATGGACTACAGAGTAAAGGTAGTTTACAGATCAGGCATGATGAATTGAACAGATCTGCTTCTCAGGGTGAATAGTCTGCTATGTTCTGATGTTTCATGAGAAGACCTAAATATAGAAGTGGATAAAATGCAAATGTTCCTATTTTCCTAAACAAAAGTAATTTACCCATTGGACTAATTTTTTTAATTTGCTTTTTTTGTAGGGCAAGCCAGTTGGTGACTGTGATTTTAATGTCCGATTGAGCTGTATTGAAAAGGAAATAATACAACCACGGCATGAAAAAATGAAGAATGGACAGATTGACAAAGCAAGAGAACCATTCAGTGTTCGAAACAAGCCATTCTTTGACATCCATGCTGCAAGGAAGGTGAATAATTATATTTGTACAATGATGTTTCTATTCTTCATCTCCCTTTGATTGTTCAAATAAGAGAAATGGTATACCTTAGGACAGCACTTTTATCTCCGATGATGATGCTGATGTACTTAATGTATGGGCACTGTTAGTCTGCAAATATTTTAACTTATTTGAAGATATGAAATCCTTTTTCTCCACTGACAATGACCTTTCTATGTCCAACAGCGAACTGATCCAAAGCTTTTGTCAAATCAACTCTGAATAGACCACTTGCCTTACACCTGAGAAACTGTTGATGTCCTGTTGAAGTCTTTTTCCTTGTAACATGGCAACTTGTGCTGGGTGACTGAACAGCTATTGTACCACCTCTTAGTGGTACATAATTGTTTTCCCCATATTCATTCCCGGAATGTGGCGTCATTAGCTAGGCCAGCATTTATTGCTCATGGTGATGATCTGCTGTCTTGAATAATAATGGCACTGAGGAGTGCATTGCTACTACATCTCTTAACATCTCCACAAATTACGCCTTTTGAATAACCGAAGGGTTAAAGATATATGCATGGGTTAAGATTGTCTCATAAGCAGTTATATTGTGATTAGGCGTGACATTCCATTTATGACACTTGAAATGGGCAAAGTATTTTAAAAAATATATGTATCTCTTAAAATCCTTCAAATGTGTTTTCATGCTACATTGTCACACTGATCTGGATTTAGTTTCTCCTTTGCTTTGAGCAGAGCATACACACAGCTCTTCAAGCTTTATACCTATGTATAACTGTCCTTATGTGCCCAGTTTAAATAAACAAACCTATAACATGTTTATCCAATCCCTTATAAGTGATTAGTGATCATGTTATTACAACAAAAGGGCAGCACGGTGGTGCAGTGGGCTAGCCCTGCAGCCTCACGGCGCCGAGGTCCCAGGTTTGATCCCGGCTCTGGGTCACTGTCTGTGTGGAGTTTGCACATTCTCCCCGTGATTATGTGAGTTTCGCCCCCACAACCCAAAAATATGCAGGCTAGGTGGATTGGCCACGCTAAATTGCCCCTGAATTGGAAAAAAATAATTGGGTACTCTTAAATTTAAAAACAAAAACAAAAAAATATTATTACAACAACATGATACTTCCGACCCCTCAACCGCTTCCCTCCCATCCTAACCTAACCTAATCCTGTTCAATGTCAGATCTACCCCACTCTTAAAAACATTTTCAGATATGTTGCTCTGTTTTGACAGGGCCGGGATAGAACCTGGGCCCTCACCACTGTGAGGCAGCAGTGCCAACCACTGCACCACCGTGCCTCCCTAAGCAAATACGATCCTAACCGACTTGATCTGGGCGGTACGATGGCACAGTGGTTAGCACCATTTCCTCACAGCTCCAGAGTCCCAGGTTCAATTCCGGCCTCGGGTGACTGTCTGGGTGGAGTTTGTATTTTCTCTCCGTGTCTGCATGGGTTTCCTCCGGGTGTTCCGGTTTCCTCCCACAGACCAAAGATGTGCAGGTTAGGTGGATTGGCCATGCTAAATTGCCCCTTAGTGTCCAAAAGGTTAACTGATGATTCTGTATTAAAGGGATAGGGTGGAGCGTGGGCTTAAGCGGGGTGCTCTTTCCAAGGGTTGGTACAGACCATATGGGCTTAAGCAATGTGCTCTTTCCAAGGGCCGGTGCAGACCGTATGGGCTGTATGGCCTCCTTCTGCACTGTAAATCCTATGATCTCTCCTCATACATCAGACCCGCTATCTCAGAATTCAGTCTGGTAAACCTTAGCTGCACTCCCTCCACAGCAAGAACATCCTCCATGAGATAAGGAAGACAAAACAGCACTAAATATTCCATGTGTGGTTTCACCAAGGCTCTATATAATTGCAACAAGACATCCCTGATCTTATACTCAAAACCTCTCACTATGAAGACCAAAATACCATTTTGCCTTTTTTTACCGCCTGCTGCACTTGCATACTTACTTTCTGAGATTGGTGCACAAGGATTCCACAAAGAGTGGAAGGCGGTGGCATAGTAGTATTGTCACTGTACTAGTAATCCAGAAACCCAGGGTACTACTCTGAGGACCTGGGTTCAAATCCCGCCACTCATTTTATCCTGCAAATGGTGAAATTTGAATTCAATAAAAATTTGGAATTAAAAGTCTAATGATGACCATACAATGCTAAAAACCCATCTGGTTCACTAATAGAAGGCTGACTGGGGGGGGATTAGATCAAATGGTAGAGCGCTTACTTTGCATGGAAGATGTAGTGGGATCGATGCCCACATTCTCCACTTCGATTTTATGGGTGGCACGGTAGCATAGTGATTAGCACAGTTGCTTCACAGCTTCAGGGTCCCTGGTTCAATCCTGGCTTGGGTCACTCTCTGTGTGGAGTCTGCACGTTCTTCCAGTTTCTGCGTGGGTTTCCTCTGGGTGTTCCGGTTTCCTCCCACAGTCCAAAGATGTGCAGGTTAGGTGAATTGACCATGCTAAATTTTCCTTAGGGTACAAAAAGGTTCGGTGGGGTTACAGGGATAGGGCGGAGGTGTGGGCTTGGGTGGGGTGTTCTTTCCAAGGGCCGAGTGGCCTCCTTCACTGTAAATTTTGATTCTATGAGACCTACGTCTCGTTGCACAATCCCCTCTCAATCTATAGCCATTCGGGTATAATATTCCGTTTGTAGTTGCTACCAAAGTGGATAGCTTCTCATTTATCCAAATTATACGGCATCTGCCATTCGTTTGCCCATTCATTCAATTTGTCCAAATTACCCTGAAGGATCGCTGCATCCTCCTTGCTGCTTACCCTCCCACCCAGCTTTGAGTCATCTGCAAATTTAGAGATATTACATTTAGGTCCTTCATTTAAATCATTGATATAAATGGTGAATAGCTGGGATCCTGACATTGATCGCTGTGGTACCCCACGAGTCTTTGCCTGCCATTTGGAAAACGACCCTTTGATTCCACTCTTTATTTCCTGTCTGCCAACTAGCTTTCTGTCTATCTCAATACACCACTCCCACTCTCATGCGTTTTAATTTTACACACTTGTCTTTCGTATGGAACTTTATTGAAAGCTTTGTGAAAGTCCAAATAAACCACATCCACTAGCTGCCCCTCATTAACTCTACTCGTTACATCCTTGAAGAATTCCAGTAGACTAGTCAAGCATGAGTTCCCGTTTGTAAATCATTGCTGGATTTGTCCGGTCCTGCCACGGTTTTCCAAGTGCTTGGTCATCCACATTTGAGAATTGAGGATTTTACCTTGCAAATCAATTCATTCAGCTAGACTGTTTTATCAAGAGTATCAAGGAAAAGTAGTATTGCGATTGATATTCCACTAACTCACACATCTTGAAATGGCTTATCAACAAATTGTGGACTGCTATCTGTAATGATCTCCCTCAACACCAAATAAACTACTTGTAAAAAAAAAAAGAACGTGTGCACACAACATTTGTGCTTAATGGATTGTGCAATTGTATAATAATGGGGTACTTGATAAAGTAGATGATGTGGGTGGCATGGTAGCACAGTGCTTAGCACTGTTGCTTCACAGCGCCAGAGTCCCGGATTTGGTTCCCGGCTTCGGTCTCTGTCTGTCCGGAGTCTGCATGTTCTCCCCGTGTCTGCGTGGGTTTCCTCTGGGTGCTCCAGTTTCTTCCCACACATCCTGAACGATGTGCTTGTTAGGTGAATTGGATATTTGAAAATTCTCCCTCTGTGTACCCGAACAGGTGCTGTAGCGTGGTGACTAGGGGATTTTCACAGTAACTTCATTGCAGTGTTAATGTAAGCCTACTTGTGACACTAATTTGTGAAATCCAGACCATAGACATGAAAGAGGTCAGATGCGATTTTGGACCTAGGATGAGTAGGAATTCCATGTGGAATCAATGGTGCTTTGTAAGACTTAGCATATGCTCTTCACAGATGGCAACTTCAATGGCATTATACATACCCAGCCAATAGATACTCTCTCTTGCAAGTCTTCTCATCTGATCTGTGCTTGTGTGGGTGATTAAGTTGTTGAAGGATATCAGCTTTCAAAGATTTTGTTTTGATAACCTACCTGTCTTTAAAAATGACTCCCTGGGCTTCCGGTTGCGGCTATGCGGAGCTAAGCCGCACGTTTGGCAGCTCCCGCTATTTAGGGACTTTTGGGCCGTTTCGAGGGCACCAAACGGAGCTGTTTCTACGCATCCCGGT
This sequence comes from Scyliorhinus canicula, assembly GCF_902713615.1. Classification (NCBI taxonomy): domain Eukaryota; kingdom Metazoa; phylum Chordata; class Chondrichthyes; order Carcharhiniformes; family Scyliorhinidae; genus Scyliorhinus; species Scyliorhinus canicula. The sequence continues at coordinate 60,699,722 of NC_052151.1, read as the reverse complement.
GGGGGAATGTGCCTGGAAGAACTTGCCCCACACTATATGGTGCTCACCTGGAGTGGGAAGAAGAAAAAGGCTGCAGTAACTCCCCCAAAAAAACGGGGGAAGAAAAACAAAATGGCGGCCGGCACTCCTGCTATTTAGGGACTTTTGGGCCGTTTTGAGGGCCCCAAACGGCGCTGTTTCTACGCATCCTGGTGGGGGAAGGTGCTTGGAAGAACTTGCCCCACATTATCTGGTGAAAAAGGCTGCAGTAACGCCCCCCAAAAAACGGGAGAAAAAAACAAAATGGCGGCCGGCGCTCCCGCTATTTAAGGACTTTTGGGCCGTTTTGAGGGCCCCAAACGGTGCTGTTGCTACGTATCCCGGTGGGGGAAGGTGCCTGGAAGAACTTGCCCCACACTATATGGTGAAAAAGGCTGCAGTAACTCCCCCCCAAAAAAAGGGGAAGAAAAACAAAATGGCGGCCGGCGCAACACCCGAGGACTGGTGGAAGTCGGCGCAGGAGCAACAGGCCTCGCTCCTATGTTGTTTTGCTGAGCTGAAGGCTGAGCTGCTGGACTCCATGAATGCAACTACGACCAAGCTGCTTGGGACCCAGGTGGCACAGGAGGAGTCTATTCGGGAGTTGCAGCGGCAGGCCGTTGAAAGAGAGGAGGAGGCCGTGGTCCTCGTTGGGAAAGTGGAGTTGCACGAGGCACTTCATAAAAAGTGGCAGGACCGCTTGGAGGAGCTGGACGTTCGCACGAGGCGAAAGAATCTGAGGATCCTGGGCCTGGCGGAGGGGCTGGAGGGGTCGGATCTCCCGGCGTATGTGACCACGATGTTGAGCTCGTTGATGGGAGCGGGGTCCTTCCATTTGCCCCTGGAGCTCGAGGGAGCCCACAGAGTGATGGCCAGGAGGTCCAAGGCAGGTGAGCCCCCGAGGGCGGTGCTGGTGCGGTTCCACCGATTCAGTGACCAGGAGTGTGTGCTGCGCTGGGCCAAGAAAGAGAGGAGCAGTAAATGGGAGAATTTGGTAGTGAGGATCTACCAGGACTGGAGCGCGGAGGTGGCTAAGCGGCGGGCCGGGTTCAACCAGACGAAGGCGGTGCTTCATGCTAAGCAGGTCAGGTTTGGAATGCTGCAGCCTGCGCGCCTGTGGGTGACATACAAGGACCGGCACCATTACTTCGAGTTCCCGGAGGAGGCGTGGGCCTTTGTACAGGCGGAGAAGCTGGACTCGAACTATGGCCTGGGGACATACTTTGGCCGTTGTTGTTTCCGCTGTGGCTGTTTTGTTCCAACTGTTTCAACTTTTTCAACTTCGACATGTGCGTTATGTATGCTGGTTTTCTGTTTGCTCTGGTTACGGGTGGGTTTGTTTGTTGGGCATGGTTGTGGGTTAGGTGGGGAGTGTTGAGGGTTTGTGTTTTATATGTTCTCTTCTGTACGGGGCTGGGGATTGAGGGGAAACTGGATTTTGGGGAACTGCGTCAGAAGGGTGGGGTGTGGCAATGTGAAAGCGCGGGCTTTCCTCTGGTTTCCCGCGCTGCGGGGCAGGGGGTTGGAGCTTGCGGTGGGGGCGGGGCCTCTACGGGTCTTTTTTTCCCGCGCTGCAGCAATGCCAAGGAGGTGTGGCAAGAGGGGGATGACCCCAAGCCGGGAGGGGATAGGTTTTGGCGGGAGCTGCCGGGGTCAGCAGAAGTCAGCTGACTCACGGAAGTACCATGGAGGGTGCGTCGCGTCTAGGAGGGGTCCTAGCCCTGGGGGGGGGGGGGGGGGGGGGGGAGGGGGGAGAGGGGGTGGGGGGGATACCGGGTTGCTGCTGGAATGACTAGGAAGGGGCCGGGGGGGGGAAGAGGAGAGGCGCTATCGCCATGGGGAACGGGTCGAGCGGGGTGTGCTGGCCTGGGGCGAACATCTGCCAAGCTATGGCTAGTCGGCGGGGGAGGGGGGCGGGTTGCCCTCTGATCCGGCTGATTACCTGGAACGTGAGGGGGCTGAACGGGCCGGTTAAGAGAACCAGGGTGGTCTCCCATCTAAGGGGGTTGAAGGCGGACGTGGCTATACTCCAGGAGACCCACCTGAAGGTGGCGGACCAGGTCCGTCTGAGGAAGGGGTGGGTGGGGCAGGTTTATCATTCAGGATTGGACGCGAAGAACCGGGGGGGTGGCGATTCTAGTGGGGAAGAGGGTGGCGTTTGAGGCGGCTGAGGTGGTGTCGGACAAGGAGGGCAGATATATCATGGTGAGGGGTAGGCTGCAGGGAGAGAAGGTGGTGTTGGTGAACGTATATGCCCCGAATTGGGATGATGCTGGCTTCATGAGGCGATTGTTGGGCCGCATCCCGGACCTGGAGGCAGGGGGCCTGATCATGGGGGGAGATTTTAACACAGTGCTGGATCCCACACTGGACCGGTCCAGTTCAAGGACGGGTAGGAGACCGGCGGCGGCCAAAGTGCTGAGGGGATACATGGACCAGATGGGAGGGGTGGATCCCTGGAGGTTTGGGAGACCGAGAGCGCGGGAGTATTCCTTCTTCTCTCACGTCCATAGGGTTTATTCCCGGATAGACTTTTTTGTCCTGAGTAGGGGATTGATCCCGAGGGTGCAGGATGCCGAGTATTCGGCCATAGCGATTTCGGACCATGCACCGCACTGGGTTGATCTGGAGATGGGGGAGGCACGGGACCAGCGCCCGCTCTGGCGCCTGGATGTGGGGATGCTGGCGGAGGAGGAGGTGTGTAAGAGGGTTCGGAGAAGCATTGAGGGGTATCTGGATACCAATGATACGGGGGAGGTCCAGGTGGGGATGGTCTGGGAGGCTCTGAAAGCAGTGATCCGGGGGGAAGCTGATCTCCATCCGGGCCCACAGGGAAAGGAGGGAGAGGAAGGAGAGGGAGAGACTGGTGGGAGAGCTTCTGGAGGTGGACAGGAGATATGTGGAGGCACCGGAGGAAGGGTTGCTGGGAGAACGGCGCAGGTTGCAAGCCAATTTTGACTTGTTGACCACCAGAAAGGTGGAGACACAGTGGAGGAGGGCGCAGGGCGCGGTATATGAGTATGGAGAGAAGGCGAGCAGGATGTTGGCGCATCAGCTCCGTAGGCGAGATGCGGCTAGGGAAATTGGGGGAGTGAAGGATGGGGGTGGAAATGTAGTGCAGAAGGGGACAGAAGTAAACGGGGTCTTTAGGGACTTTTACGAGGGATTGTACCGGTCGGAACCTCCGAGGGGGAGAGAGGGGATGGAGAGCTTCATGAACAGGCTATGTTTCCCAAGGGTTCAAGAGAGGCTGGTAGAGGGGCTGGGGGTGCCGATAGAGTTGGAGGAGCTAGTCAGGGGGATCGGGCAAATGCAGTCAGGTAAGGCCCCGGGACTGGACGGGTTCCCGGCAGAATTTTACAAAAAATATGCGGACCTGGTGGGTCCCCTGCTGGTGCGAACTTTCAATGAGGCGTGGGAGGGGGGGCTTTGCCCCCGACGATGTCGCGGGCACTGATCTCTTTGATCCTAAAACGGGATAAGGACCCCTTGCAGTGTGGATCATATAGGCCTATCTCACTCCTTAACGTAGACGCTAAGTTGCTGGCGAAGATCCTGGCTACCAGGATAGAGGATTGTGTGCCAGAGGTAATTCATGAAGATCAGACAGGATTTGTCAAGGGGCGGCAGCTCAACACGAATGTGCGGAGACTGCTCAATGTTATAATGATGCCGGCAGTGGAGGGGGAGGCGGAGATAGTGGTGGCGCTGGACGCAGAGAAAGCGTTTGATAGAGTTGAGTGGGGGTACCTGTGGGAGGTGCTGGAGAGGTTTGGATTTGGGGAGGGATTCATCAAATGGGTGAGGCTACTTTACGCGGCGCCGATGGCGAATGTAGTCACAAATGGAAGGAGATCGGAGTATTTTAGGCTTTATCGTGGGACCAGGCAGGGGTGTCCCCTGTCCCCCTTGCTCTTTGCACTGGCGATTGAACCGCTGGCCATGACGTTGAGGGAGTCAGGGAAGTGGAGGGGTCTGGTGCGGGGGGGGGGGGGGGGGAGGAGCACCGGGTATCGCTGTATGCGGCCGACCTGCTGTTATATGTGGCGGACCCAGAGGGGGGAATGCCGGGGGTGATGGAACTGTTAGCGGAATTTGGGGGCTTCTCGGGCTATAAGCTGAACTTAGGAAAGAGCGAGGTATTTGTAGTGCACCCGAGAGATCAGGAGGAGGGAATTGGGAGGCTCCCCTTCAGGAGGGCAGTGAAGAGTTTCAGGTACCTGGGGGTGCAGGTGGCCAGGAGTTGGGGGGCTCTTCATAAGCTTAACTTCACCAGACTAGTGGAACAGATGGAGGAGGAATTTAAAAGGTGGGACATGGTGCCGCTATCGCTGGCGGGCAGAGTGCAATCCGTCAAAATGACGGTTCTCCCGAGGTTCTTGTTCCTCTTCCAGTGCTTGCCCATCTTTATCCCTAGGGCCTTTTTTAAAAGGGTGACCAGCAGCATCATGGGATTTGTTTGGGCGCATGGCACCCCGAGGGTGAAGAGGGTCTTCTTGGAGCGGAGTAGGGATGGGGGGGGGGAGCTGGCGTTGCCCAACCTCTCGGGGTACTACTGGGCGGCCAACGTGTCGATGGTGCGTAAGTGGGTGATGGAGGGGGAGGGGGCAGCATGGAAACGGATGGAGAGAGCGTCCTGTGGGGATACAAGCCTGGGGGCCCTGGTAACGGCGCCGTGGCCGCTCCCTCCCACGAGGTATACCACGAGTCCGGTGGTGGCGGCTACCCTCAAGATTTGGGGGCAGTGGAGGCGACATAGGGGAGAAGTGGGGGGCTCGATGGAGGCTCCGTTAAGGGGGAACCATAGGTTCGTCCCGGGGAACATGGATGGGGGATTTCGGGGATGGTATAGAGCGGTAATTAGACAGCTGAAGGACCTGTTTATCGACGGAAGGTTTGCGAGCCTGGGGGAGTTGGAGGAGAAATTTGGGCTCCCGCCGGGAAACATGTTTAGATATCTGCAGGTAAAGGCATTTGCTAGATGGCAGGTGGAGGGATTCTCTGCGCTCCCCGCGAAGTGGGTGAGTGACAGGGTGCTCTCGGGGGTCTGGGTCGGGGAGGGGAAGATATCCGATATCTACAAGCTTATGCAGGAGGTGGAAGAGGCGTCAGTAGAGGAGCTGAAAACGAAGTGGGAGGGGGAACTGGGGGAACAGATCGAAAACGGGACATGGGCTGATGCCCTGGAGAGGGTAAATTCTTCCTCCTCGTGTGCGCGGCTTAGCCTCATCCAATTCAAGATGCTGCACAGGGCCCACATGACTGGGACTAGGATGAGTAGGTTCTTTGGGGGTGAAGACAGGTGTGTCAGGTGCTCGGGGAGTCCAGCGAACCATGCCCATATGTTCTGGGCATGCCCGGCATTGGAGGAGTTCTGGAAGGGGGTGGCGAGGACGGTGTCAAGGGTGGTGGGATCCAGGGTCAAGCCAGGATGGGGACTCGCGATCTTTGGGGTTGGGGTAGAGCCGGGAGTGCAGGAGGCGAAAGAGGCCGGTGTGCTGGCCTTTGCGTCCCTAGTAGCCCGGCGAAGGATTTTGCTACAGTGGAAGGACGCGAGGCCCCCAAGCGTGGAGACCTGGATCAATGACATGGCGGGCTTCATTAAGCTTGAGAAGGTTAAATTCGCCCTGAGAGGATCGGTGCAAGGGTTCTTTAAACGGTGGTAACCTTTCCTCGACTTTCTGGCTCAACGATAGGGTACTGGGACAGTAGCAGCAGCAACCCGGGGGGGGGGGGGGGGGGGGGGGGGGACGTTGATTATGTTGGCTTATTTTATGTAAATTTGATTTATTTAATTTTAATTTATGGTTAAGTTCTCTTGTTTGGGGGGGGAGGGTGGGGGAGTGTGATACATGTGATGTTACGGTATGGGGGGAATTGTGGGTGTTATGGGGCTGTTGGTTGCATATTACTGCTTTTTGCTATACTTGCTGTTATGTTGTTATATTTTTATATTTTCTGTAAAAAATTCCAATAAAAATTATTTAAAAAAAAAATGACTCCCTGAGAAATACCTAGCTCCTCCCAATAAGCAGTGGTATGGTGGGAAATTTTGAAGTGCAGGAGCTCGAAAAAAATGTATTAGCCATATGATTTCTCAATCGGCTGTTGATTTGTTTTCATTTGAGTCCCCAAAATCAGTAAACTATGCTTTTCAAATGAAAAGTATTAATGCTGGTATTTTATTTTGAACTGTGTGGTATTTTGAATCATTAGTCAATAGAGTAGCTAGAATTTCATTTTGCACCATGTTCCAGGTCAAGTATCTGTACTCAAAATCCTTGTCTTTCTGATTGCAGATAATTTTGGTTTTTGGATATGGGATAAAGGACTTGGCATATTACAATAGCCTAAGCCTAGGTTAACTACAGTCTTAAATCAATAAAATGGCTAGAAAAGTAAGATGTGTTACTGAATAATAATGCAGGGTACCTGTAATAAGTTGTCACTTGTAATACCATCTTTGATCCTGCTTGTAAGAGAAGGTTCAGAATATTGATGTGCTCTGCTGAGAGGCAATCTTGACTAGTTTGTCCAGCTTCGTTCCCTCATCAACATTGGTTTTTGTTTCATAAATTAGTCTTTTATTTTGTAGATTAACATTATTTCTCACTTGGATGCACTCGACCCGTCGCAGATCTTAATAATATCATCTGTGGGCATTTTCTCTGACGGATTGCAGATTTCCTCAAGTCTAGCTGTCCAACAATACACATGTGCCTCTGGTATAAAGTGGTTGTGTAACCAATGAAAAAAACATGTCCCTGGTTACCCAATGGTACAATAGTGAACATGGAATTTCTGAATACCCTTGAAGCTCCTGAGACATTTGCTCTTCCCAATTACAGCATATGTTCACATTTCTGTGTAAGCTGCACTGGCACAACCAAGGACAGTAAATTTATCCTTAGCATCTTAAAAACTCATTGGTACACTTCCTTCAGCCATTGCTAGTTTTCCTGGGGGCATTTTTGCCAGAATACATTTGTTTCGTCGGCATGTAAATTTTCTCAGGCAAAAGGTTTTCATCTGAAATTAACATAGCAAACTCATTAATAGATTTTCCAATGGCATCATGGTCTGCAGAAGCTTCATCACCACAAACTCACAAAACTTGATACTGTGACACTTCTTTCATTTCTGCAACCAGCGTTTCCCAATTTCCACAACGGGTCTGGTTGGAGAGGGTTGGAGTCCTCAGCTGATCCGTGAAATTGCAGCCAGGTTGTGACATGTGGTTTTGGATCCCAATGCGTCAGGAGGGGGTACTGTGTTGTCAGATAAACATGAGCGCTGACACCCTACTTATAAAAATTCTTGAGTGCATTGATATTACAGTTAAGTTCATTTGATTGAATCCTCACTCATTCTGTAGTGCTGTTTGGAATTACTTGCGTTCAATTTAGTAATGGCCGTATTTCCGGGGCAATGTGTTGTTCAGCTTCCTCTGCTTAATGAGTGAATGCATTGATTATAGAAGTAAATGACATTTTAAACCATTTGCAGGGAGAAGTTATTGATTTGTGATAACCTGGTGGTATTTGATCTGGCCATAGTTTTTGTCATGAACATGCAATTGGTTGATCAGTGATACATAACTGGATTGGACTGTAGATGTTGAATGAGACCCTTTCAATGAGATGATTGTGAACATGCGACTTTCTAAATCATTAGCAAAATTGGTAAGAAACTGCAGATGATTGATGTTCATAATCTTACTGTTGCTCCCTAATGAGAGCGTTCTAAACTTGCCCTGTGTCACAGCAACTTTGTGAGGGTTTTAACACCAGGCCACTTTCAGTCCACACAGAAACTGTATGCTACAATAGATCAGTTTGCTGCATGCACAATTGGTGTAGTGCGTTTCTGCAGACACTCTGAGAGCATGCCGAGTTCATGTAACGTGTCATACAGCAGAGCTAAGACTAAGAGAAATTGTTTTGAGGATATTCTCTTTATGAGACCCTCGTATGTTTTCCAGTCAGAAGCAGACCTTGTTTCATCTTTCATTGCCAGCTTAAAATGAGCACGTAGTTGCACCACATAGCATAAAATATAGCACAGCACAGACACTAGAATATAGAACATAACAGTGCAGAAGGAGGCCATTCGGCCCAGCGAGTCTGCACTGACCCACTTAAGCCCTCACTTCCACCCTATCCCCATAACCCAATAACCCCGCCTATCCTTTTTGGATACTAAGGGCAATTTGGCATGGCCAATCCACCTAACCTGTGCGTCTTTGGATTGTGGGAGAAAACCGGAGCATCCGGAGGAAATCCACATGGGGAGAACGTGCAGACTCCGCACAGGCAGCGACCCAGCGGGGAATTGAACCTGGGACCCTGGTGCTGTGAAGCCACTGTGCTAGCCATTTGTGCTACCATGCTGCCCACTGTTGAAAATGAACTTGCTATCCACCTAGTGGTTAAAATGTGCCCTATTTTGGAAGTTTGTTCTAATTCAGCAGCTCATTCTGCCAGTTGCCTCTGTTACGACACCCTGTGTGAGTGGGTGGTCAATTCCAGCCCCATGGACCCCAGAGTCCCAATGTAAGTGAATTAACCAATAATTTGTATTTTCCAAAGATCTTTAATCCCTGACTACTCCTATGAGTTACAGACACAAGATTTATAAGTAAAACATTAATAAACTATTTATTAGTAAAAAGGAGAAAAGATGAACATTTCAGGAAATAACAGATTAACCGTCTACCAGACTACCTAATCCCAAGATCCTATCCCACCCTCTGCCCAGACACACCCAAGACAAACACCCGGTATTCTCTTTAAGAGACCCTCATAGGTTTTCCAGTCAGAAGCAGACCTTGTTTCATCTTTCACTGCCAGCTTAAAATGAACACGTAGGATTGGGTAAGGATTGGCGAGGAATAAAATAAAGCAGGGATTAAAGGGGTAGGTCTGAGATGGGTCTTCACTCTGTGGTTGCCGTTTCGGGAAACAGGTTTATTCGAGAGGTTCAGGTTGGCGCAATCCCGTCCTTTGACCACCAGGTGGTGTTTCACCTAGGAATTCCAGGTCAGTGCAGTTCTTGGCGCTGGCCACCAGATTGTGCTGTACACAGGATGCTCAGGTCCGTGCTTTCTGCCTTTCTACCGTCAGATGGAGCTTTCGCCTCCCTGTGGGAGCAATACAGCGAATTAATTCCGGGTGGTCCTGGAATTCAGCTGTTTTCACTGTCCTGATTCCTGTGCAAACTGGCAGCTTTCACACAAATGTTTCCACTGTAAGCTTTAATTCTTCAGCTCTCACCAGCCCCTGCACCCACAGTTCAAAGATTCCTGACCTTCGGGAAAACTTGTACTTTCACACTCGAGATCACTTTCCCACATCTGTTGGTGTCTGTGCTCCTTGTCTGTGGGGGGCACGGAAGCACAGTGGTTAGCACAGTTGCTTCACAGCTCCAGGGTCCCAGGTTCGATTCCCGGCTTGGGTCACTGTCTGTGCGGAGTCTACACATTCTCCCCGTGTCTGTGTGATTTTATCCGGGTGCTCCGGTTTCCTCCCACAGTCCAAAGATGTGCAGGTTAGATGGATTGGCCATGATAAATTGCCCTTTGTGTCCAAAAAGGTTGGGTGGGGTTGCAGGGTTACGGGGATGGGGTGGAGGTGTGGGCTTGGGTAGAGTGCTCTTTCCAAGCGCTGGTGCAGACTCGATGGGCCGAATGGCCTCCTTCTGCACTGTAAATTCTACGAACACAGGAAACTCTTCACAGATTTGGCTGCAATGCCTCTTAAAATCATTCAGCATAGAGAGAGAGAGAAAAAAAAGGTTGCTTAACAGCACTGAACAAAAGATGACACTCTCCAGAAGACCCGCCTTCTTCCCTGAAAGTTACTGACTGGCCTCTGGCTTCATCAACCACAGGCCACAATAGGAAAAGGCTGAAAGTCTTATATGCACTGATTGGCTGCTTGCCAAGTCTGTCAAACAATATCACAGATTCTGCCACAGAACCTAAAGGGGATGTTTTGGACCAGCCCATCTAAAAGGGGAGGCTTTTCCCAGTGTCCAAAGACTCCAATTTAAACAGAAATCCCAAAGGGTGCACTTACTTTGCAGAAGTTAACCCATGGAATGTAATCAAAACAGGCAGCAGGACAGGGATTAAAAAGGGAACACAGGACAGATAGACAATATACTAACACCTCTGAGATATGATCTGTCATACACAGTATAATTTGTTTGTAAAGGAATGAAAATAGTTTACTCTACTAACTTCTGTCATCGAATCACCCACTACATGTTCTAATCTACCGTTCAGGAAATGTCAAATAATATCTGGGTATTGCTCTATATGTTTGAGAGCTAGACCTCGTTTGGTGATCAGCGTAATGCATTCTCCATCACTAACAAACACTCAAGATGCTGCTTCAGGTAGGAATCATCAAAACCATGTATCATGAGACATTCAAGAAGATATTTCAGTACAACATTAGCTTTTTGATCTGGAAGTTCAATCAGATTATAAACATGAAGTGTGCAGCATCCTTTTTATCACTTTCGTACTTCAGGTAAATTACGGCAGTGGGTTTGTTAATTAGGCTTTCAGATTCATCAATAAGAATCAAAATTTTACACTCGATTACCTTGATATGCTGGCAAATTTTCTTCATCTGGGTAGCTATGTGGCCAATAGCACTGTAGCAGGAATGCAACTCAATTCCCCTGTCAACACCACTTTGAAGTTCCAGCAAGCCAAAGTCTGTTGTTTTGAGCCAGATAATATGCAGAGCAGAAAACTTCACAAGTCGCCTTTAGATGAGATGCATTCAGGTTGTCGCACACTTTTCTAAGAGTGTCTCCTTGCTATTTCAGCGTATTGTTGCACAGTGGTGTGACCTTCCAACATCCGTGTTCCTCAATTTTGTTCCTGAGAGATTTTAAACATGCACTCTGGCTGAATCCATTGTATGTCTCTTGTCACAAATGCCATTCATCCCTTGGGACATGAAAGGTGATAAGCTACCAATATTTGCACACACTTTACACCCAAAATTTTAATTCTTGTAGTCTCCTTTTTCCTCTTCCACATTTCCTCTGTCCACACATCTGCAAAGGGGTACAGACCTGCCACTGTATCAAGCCTAGTTTCAGATGTACACTGGTCAGTTTTGACTCTGATTCTGAGGTGGCTGCAGCACTCGAGCTCTCCCTCCATCATCACTCAGTGTGACAACATTTGAGTGTTCTTTACTTCCTTCACTTCTCTACAAAGGAAGGAGTTTATGCTTTTTTGTTTTGTTCTGATTGTATTGCTATCAGGTGGTTTTGAAGGTTTGTTTGTATTTTCCCTAATTATGTGAATAGCAGGTACTTGGGCTTGGCAATTTTAGAAATTATCCTGTTCCCAATGGGTAGCTATTAGCGTTCTTACTGAGGCTCTTCTCCCTTCAGACTGGCTGTGGGTACTAAGTAGACCAGTTGATGGGCTGTTTTATTTTATAAGCTGCTAACCTACTTCGAGGTGTTGAGAGCCAGGCTTAGGGTGGTGTGTGTGTGTATTTTTCATGGCTTCTTTCAAACTCATTTTGCTTCCAGTCTTCTCCCTTTGCAGCTTTTTAAAACGTTACTTCTGGATGTTCTGGGACCTTTGTGACTTTTAAAGATTTCCCAATCCACTAGTTTCCCACTTTGCCACTTTTTATGTATTTTCTTCCAATTTGATACACTCCTTTATTTCTTAAGCTATCCATGGCTGGTTATCATTTTCCTACAGTCTTTCCTCTTCACTGGTATATTTTGCTGAGCACTGTGAAAAATCGCTTTGAAAGTCCTCCACTATTCCTCAATTGTCTCACCATAAATCTTTGCTCCCAGTCCACTGTAGCCAACTCCTCCCTCATTCCATTGTTTAAGCACAAGACACTGGAATTGGATTTTACCTTTTCACACTCCATCTGTATTTTAAATTCATCTAGACTATGATCGCACCTGGAGTATAAAATATAGTTAGAAACTATAGTGTAGGAATAGGGATGAGGACTTTAAACGCGTTAAAGGGGCCGGGGGCTCAGGAGAGGTTAGTAAAGTTTCCAGAACACGTAATAGACTAGAGGGTATAGAAAGAGGCAGGAATTCAACTTCAGGCACAGCAAAAAAGGGGACAACTATGAGAAGGGTTGGGGGGGGGGAGGGGTCAAGGCAGTACTGAGGGTGTTGTACCTAAATGCGCGCAGTATACGAAACAAGGTAAATGAGCTTGCTGCGTACATTGAAATTGGAAAATATGATGATGTGGGCATCACAGATGTGGCTGCAAGGGGATCAGGGCTGGAACCTAAATATCCAAGGATATGTGTCCTATTGAAAGGACAGGCAGATGGATGGAGGGGGTGGGGTTGCACTGTTAGTAAGAAATGAACTTAAATCAATAGCAATGAGTGATATACTGTTGGATGGTGTATAATCTTAAAGTGAAGTTGAGGAATTGCAAGGAAAAAAGACCCCGATGTGAGTTATGTACAGACCCCCTAGCAATAGCCAGGATGTGGAGAAATAAATAAATCAGGAGATAGAAAAGGCATTTAAGAAAGGCAATATTACAATAATCATGGGGGACTTCAATGTGCAGGAGGACTGGGGAAATCAGGTAGGTAGCATATCCCAAGGAAAGGAATTTGTGGAATGACTCGATGTTTTTTTTTTAGCAGCTTGTGACAGAGCCTACTAGGGCAGGCATTGTCAAACTCGGGGGCGCGACCCACTTGTGGGTCGCGGGCGGATGTCAGGAGGGTTGTGGAGCCGTCCATCGCAGCACTCCTGATCACGCAACAGCTGGCTTTTAATAATGCCGGGTGCGAGTTGCCTTCAAAATGGGCAGGAACAGATAAAAAAAATTCGGCGCACTGCGCATGCATGCCCGATCATTGGTGCGCATGCGCAAATCTAGATAGGAATAATATGATTAGGGATAGCCAGCATGGTTTTGTGAAGGGTAGGTCATGCCTCACAAACCTTATCGAGTTCTTTGAGAAGGTGACTGAACAGGTAGACGAGGGTAGAGCAGCTGATGTGGTGTATATGGATTTCAGTAAAGCGTTTGATAAGGTTCCCCACGGTCGGCTATTGCAGAAAATACGGAGGCTGGGGATTGAGGATGATTTAGAGATGTGGATCAGAAATTGGCTAGTTGAAAGAAGACAGAGGGTGGTGGTTGATGGTAAATGTTCAGAATGGAGTACAGTTACGAGTGACGTACCACAGGATCTGTTCTGGGGCCGTTGCTGTTTGTCATTTTTATAAATGACCTAGAGGAGGGCACAGAAGGTTGGGTGAGTAAATTTGCAGACGACACTAAAGTCGGTGGAGTTGTAGACAGTGTAGAAGGATGTTGCAGGTTACAGAGGGACATAGTTAAGCTGCAGAGCTGGGCTGAGAGGTGGCAAATGGAGTTTAATGTAGAGAAGTGTGAGGTGATTCACTTTGGAAAGAATAATAGGAATGTGGAATATTTGGCTAATGGTAAAATTCTTGGTAGTGTGGATGAGCAGAGGGATCTCGGTGTCCATGTACATAGATCCCTGAAAGTTGCCACCCAGGTTGATAGGGTTGTGAAGAAGGCCTATGGTGTGTTGGCCTTTATTGGTAGAGGGATTGAGTTCCGGAGCCATGAGGTCATGTTGCAGCTGTACAAAACTCTGGTACGGCCGCATTTGGAGTATTGCGTACAGTTCTGGTCGCCTCATTATAGGAAGGACGTGGAAGCTTTGGAACGGGTGCAGAGGAGATTTACCAGGATGTTGCCTGGTATGGAGGGAAAATCTTATGAGGAAAGGCTGATGGACTTGAGGCTGTTTTCGTTAGAGAGAAGAAGGTTAAGAGGTGACTTAATAGAGGCATACAAAATGATCAGAGGGTTAGATAGGGTGGACAGTGAGAGCCTTCTCCCGCCGATGGAGGTGGCTAGCACGAGGGGACATAGCCTTAAATTGAGGGGTAATAGATATAGGACAGAGGTCAGAGGTAGGTTTTTTACGCAAAGAGTGGTGAGGCCGTGGAATGCCCTACCTGCAACAGTAGTGAACTCGCCAACATTGAGGGCATTTAAAAGTTTATTGGATAAGCATATGGATGATAAGGGCATAGTGTAGGTTAGATGGCCTTTAGTTTTTGACTTCCCATGTCGGTGCAACATCGTGGGCCGAAGGGCCTGTACTGCGCTGTATCGTTCTATGTTCTATGGTCTAAAACTATGCCCATGCGCACCAATGATCGGGCACGCAGGCGCAGTGAGGCTGCATTTGTTTTTATATGGTTGCAACCTTTTTTTTCAAGTTCGGGGGGGGGGACAAAGGGATCATTGGAGCCAAAGGAACCCAAAACCATTTCCTCCATTTTTGTCAGCAACAAACAAGGTAAGAGAAAATGGTAGGTCACACAGATCGGCCGGCGTGGGTCGCGAAGGTTGGCAGTTTGGTAAAAATGGGTCCCCGAAAGAAGTTTTAAAAACCTGTCCTAGGGAACAGGCAATTCTGGATTTGGTGATGTGTGATGAGGCAGATTTGATTAGGGAACATAAGGTGAAGGAACCCTTGGGGGCAATGACCACAATATGATAGAACTCACCCTGTAGTTTGAGGGGGAGAAACTGGAATCCAATGTAATGGTTTTACAATTAAATAAAGACATGGGAGAGCTGGCCAGAGTTGATGGGAAGGGGAGCCTAGCAGGTAAGACAGTTGAACAGTATTGGCAGGAGGACATTGTTGCTAAGTTTTCAGATGATACAAAGATATGTAGAGAGACAGGTTGTGTGGAAGAAGCAGAGAGGCTGCAGAAGGACCTCGACAGGCTTGGATAGTGGCGAAGAAGTGGCAGATAGAAACATAGACAATTGAAGCATGAGAAGGCCATTAGGCCCTTTGAGCCTGATCCGCCGTTCATTATGATCATGGCTGATCAAAGCTCAATTCCTTCATATCCCTTGATTCCTTTAGTCCCAAGAGCTATATCTAATTCTTTCTAGAAATTACACAACGTTTTGGCCTCAACTACTTGTGAATTCCACAGATTACTACGCGGGGTGAAGAAATTTCTCCCCACCTCAGTTCTAGAAGGTTTACCCCTTATCCTCAAGCTATGACCCCTAGTTTTGGGCTCCCCCACCATTGGAACATTCTTTCTGAATCTACCCTGTCTGATCCTATTAGAATTTTGTAATTTTCTATGAGATCCCCTCTCACTCTTCTAAACTCCAATGAATATAATCCTAACCGACTTTGTCTCTCCTCATATGACCGTCTCGCCATGCCAATGGTAGGAAGTTTTGGGGTTATTCATGAGGCACAACAGAAATTCATCCCAAGGAGGAGGAAATATGCTAAAGGGAGGAAAAGGCAACCATGGCTGACAAGGGAAGTCAAGGACAACAAAGCAAAGGAAGAAGCATACAATGTGGTGAGGATTAGTGGGGAAACCAGAGGATTGGGAAGCTTTTAAAAAGCAAACAGAGGACAACTGAAAAAGCAATAAGGGGAAGGAGAAAATTAATTAGGAGTGTACGCTAGCTAGTAATTGGTTAGCACTGTTGCTTCACAGCTTCAGGTTTTATTCCCGGCTTGGGTCACTGTCTGTGTGGAGTCTGCACGTTCTCCCTGTGTCTACGTGGGTTTCCTCCGGGTGCTCCGGTTTCCTCCTACAAGTTCTGAAAGACGTGCTGTTAGGTGAATTGGATGTTCTGAATTCTCCCTCTGTGTACCTGAACAGGCGCCAGAATGTGGCGACTAGGGACTTTTCACAGTAACTTCAAATGTTAATGTAAGCCTACATGTGACAATAAAGATTATTATATAAAAGAAGATTGCAAGAGTTTTTTTCTATAAATAAAAGGTAAGAGAGAGGCAAGGTGGACGTTGGACCACTGGAAAATGAGTCTGGAAATGTAGTAATAGGGACCAACGAAATGGCAGAGGAACCTAATACGTACTTGGCATCAGTCTTCACAGTGGAAGATACTAGTAGCATACCAGAATTTCAGAAATCAGAGCACACAGGGACTTAGGAGTCCTAGTTCAGGAATCTCTTAAAGTTAACGTGCAGGTTCAGTTGCAGTTAAGAAGGCAAATGCAATCTTAGCATTCATGTCAAGAGGACTAGAATACAAGAGCAGGGCTGTACTATTGAGGCTGTATAAGGCTCTGGTCAGATCCCATTTGGAATATTGTGAGCAGTTTTGGGGCCCCGTATCTAAGGAAGGATGTGCTGGCCTTGGAGAGGTTCCAGAGGTGCCTCACAAGAATGATCCCTGGAATTAAGGACTTGTCATATGAGGAGGGGTTGAGGACTCTGTGCCTGTAGTCGATGGAGTTTAGAAGGATGAGGGGGGATCTCATTGAAACTCACGGCACACTGAGAGGCCTAGATAGAGTGAACGTAGAGAGGATGTTTCCACTAGTAGGAGAAAGTAGACCCAAGGGCACAGCCTCGGACTGAAGGGAACAGAGATCAGAAGGGATTTCTTCAGCCAGCGGGTGGTGAATCTAGGACTCATTGCTGCAAAAGGTTGTGGAGGCGAATTCACTTGAGTGTTTTTAAGACGAGATGGATAGGTTCTTGATTGATACGGAGATCAGAAGTTATGGGGAGAAAGCAGAAGAATGGGAATGAGAAACATATCAGCCACGATTGGCGGAGCAGACTCGATGGGCTGAATGGCCTAATTCTGCTCCCATGTCTTGTGTTCTTATGAACTAGCTATATAAATACGATTGCTACAGGAGTGAGATGGAGGCAAGGAATCCTGTGGTTAGTAGCTCATCTCCTGACTCCCAAGGCCTGTCCACCATCTACAAGGCTAAAGTCAGGAGTGTGAATTCCATTTGCCTGGATATGTGCAGCTCCAACAACACTCAAGGAGCTTGACACAATCCAGGACAAAGCAACCCACTTAATTGGCACCCCATCCACAAACATTCACTGACCCACGGTGCTATTAGGGAAGGAGCTCCAAGGCCTTGACCCAGTGACAGTGAAGGAATGGGGTATATTTTCAAGTCAGCATGGTGAGTGGCTTGGACAGGAATCTGCAGGTACTGTTATATTCGTGTGTCTGCTGCCTTTACCCTTTTAGATGGTAGTGGTCGTGGGTTTGGAAGGTGTTGAATAAGGTGCCTTGGTGAGTTCATGCAGTGCATCTTGTAGATGTACGTACACCATGTGGACTGCAGCGGTTCAAGAAGGCAGCTCACCACCACCTTCTCAAAGGCACTAGGGGATGGACAATAAATGCTGGCCTAGCTGGTGATGCCCACATCCCATGAACAATTATATTAAAAAAAGATGTTACATGAGATTTGTTCGTTAGACTGGGATGGACGGGACTGGATTAATACAAGGATGGTACCATGGTAACAAACTGGAGGAGAGTCGAAGGAGGACCAAGTAGTAGATTTATGTTCAAAACTATGGAGAGATCTTGGAGAAAACAAGGACAGCAGCCATGGTTGCTCTGAGTAGTTTTGTTTTGGTATTTTGGATACCCCGTCTACTTGGTACATCAGTTTGCAAATTTCAGCAGCAGCTTAGCCACAAGAAAGAATTGAGCAGAGAGTTTAAAATAAAGATGCAATTTATAGACACAAGCTTTGGAATTCTAATTTCAGTGATGACTTTCTGAAAACAGCAGTGAAATTCATTATAAAAAAAACGAACAGAAAATTGAAAGTGTCTGTAACTCAAAATTTCTTGGAATTTAAACATGGTCTCCCACAAATTGAATGAACACAATTTGTGGATTCCAGTAACATTTTCTTCTACCCTGAAGTACTCATAAATTGGAGTGCTCACTAGAAATTTAACAAAAGATTATCCTGCCAGTTGGGTGAAGCAACTACATTGCCAAAATTCAATGCAAGTTAATTGCAAACAAATTAATTTATTATGACTATTTTGAAGCAAAGAATTTTGACTACATTTGCAGGCGGCTGAAAATGAGACTTGCCTGCTATTTTTTCACCCCAGGTAATATAGTACTGTAAAATCCAATTTACGAGTCAAATTGATGTGAAAGTGATTTTTAGACCAGCAGGCAAATTTTTTAAAATAATGTTGCTTACATTGCACTTCCATGTTTAGAGGTCATTAAAATAGTTTATGCAATGAACATTGAACTAATTTTGACCTTGAGAAATAACGAGCAGTTTTCGAATGCAACTTTAAACTTTTTGGAAATATTTTAACTTGAAATGGTATGACTGTATTCATCAAGCAAATGAGGTTCTACTTTTATTAAATCTTCTCGATACCTTGAATTATAAATTGCCATGGCATGATGTATCATCAATGTAAACTGACTATTGGGACAGAATATCTTTCACAATGCAGTCACTATATTAATGATTTGTGCACTAACCTTTAAATCAATTTATATTATAAGTACTTTTATAAATGAAAATGCCAGCTTTCGGAGGGAAGGAAGAAGTATTTCCCCTTTGGTCAAATTCAAATCAGTTCAAGTACTTTATGCCAATGTCGTATTGTCTATTTGATGTAGCAAGATTCCCATTTTCACTTTGTTTAGTGAGAAAAATCAAATCTGAACCAAAAATATTGTTTACTCCAAATGCTAAGGTTAAAAATAATGGAATTATTGTGGATACGTAAATATGCAAATTGCTCTGCCTTTTTAATCCAAATCCTGTTAAGTCACATGTTTCTTTTTTTGTGAATGTTTTGCTGTAATATTTAAGTTAACTATTTGTAAGTTTTTTTGTTGCATTAACAGCCCAAGTAGAAACAAAAGCACAATTTGATACAACTATTTCCCTAATTAATAATTGTGTGTAATTGCTTTATTCAAATATTTATTGAAACTACATATATTAACTTAAAGTGGAATCTATTTTACAATGTAGGTGTACAATATTCTGTGAGAATACTAATAATTTCCAAAATGATTTCTAAATCGTTTATGTATTCTTACTGGAGTAAAAAAATGAACTATCCCATGTGCTTCCTGGATGATGCATGCTACAAGAATTTGAGACAAACTGCATGTTTTGGAAATGTGTAAGAGCGTTTCACTGGAGTCAAATAAAGCAAAGTTACCCTAGCCAACTTGCATTACAATTTCAATTCAGTTTAACCGAGTCAGCCTTTACATTACCCATGGGAATGGTTTTCTACCTAAATAGCAGCAGAGATCAATGTAATTGATTTAAACATCTCTAATACTTTTATTACTTTTTGTTAGCGTTCTAAAGCATTCTTGATTATATTTTATTCTCATAAATTATTGTGGGCCTTCGTCGTCGTTCTCCATTTGCTTTCAGGAAATTTCTACAAATGTTTCTCACTTCCACCATATGGATAAATAACACCTTTAAAAATATGCATCCCTGACTCATCCTGTTCAGTCTCTGCAACTAACTAGTGAACGTATTCATACATTTAGTGGAATACTGATTATTCTGTGTCTGCTATCAGCTCAGTTGGTACAACTCTCACCTCTGAGTCAGCAAGTTGGTTCAAGCTCCACTGAAAGACTTGAGTAACTAATGTGGGCAAATACTTTGATGCTGTCTTGCAGCAGAAGGGACATTAAACAGAAGTCTTGATCGCTTGTTCAAGTGGACATAAAAGATTTCAAAGAAGAACAGGATGTCTCCTTATGCCCGCGCCAACATTGATCTCTCGACCAACATCATGAAAACTAATTGATTGTTTACACATCTCATTGTATAAATCTCTGTTCCGCTTGTTCCCCATATTCTTTAACAGTTCTTTTTTTCAAACTATAGCCTTCTAAAATTGACTCTCTCCAACGTAATATGCATCAGAAAATTCCACTGCCCAACCTTCCTGTATGCAGATTCTTTTTCCAAACCTCCATTAATTCTTCTTGCAATCACAAATTATTGCTCACTTAGTGCCGTACTGCTCCAGCGGAGAGGATCTATCAGTATTTACCTTAGAATAATTCCCTGTCACGCCATCCTTTTGACTTTCTCAGCCCCAAACCAATATTCTAATTTCTAATGTTCTCTTTATAACTGTACTCCCCATTTCTGGTTACGGCCAATATAATCTCTGCTGCATTTTCTTTGTTGTTTTTAGAATCTTCCTTAATAGGGAACCCAAACTGTACATAATACTGCGACCTAACAACCTTGTGCAAGTTCAACATTACCTTCTTAAGTTTGTAGTCTGCATTTGGTGATGCAAAACCACGGATTCTGTTGCCTTTTTAATGCTCACATCTATTGATGTTGCTGTCTGTGTATCTTCAACCGAAGGTCCTATTGGTTTTCCTTTTACATTTTTGTCTTCAAGTGTTCCTCAGCGGAACTCAAAATGACCCTGTTTGAACTATTAATTTTTTTAAATCCTTATGTTTCAGTGCTATGACATTGTCTCTAATTAATACGGAATTTCTAATCGGGAATATTTAATTTGCACAGAGCTGGCTTTTAAAGCAGACCAAGGCAGGCCAGCAGCACGGTTTAATTCTCGTACCAGCCTCCCCGAACAGGTGCCGGAATGTGGCGACTAGGAGCTTTTCACAGTAACTTCATTTGAAGCCTACTTGTGACAATAAGCGATTTTTATTTCATTTAATTTCAGTTGCCAGCCATTCCCCAGCTGCAACCATGTTTGTTTTAGCAATTGCATACACAGCATTACATAAGATATACAGCACAGAAACAGGCCATTTAGCCGAACTAGTCCATGCTGACGTTTATGTTCCACTTGAGCCTCCTCCCATCTTTTCATTTACAAATCTATCATACTAACCCTCTATTCCCTTCTCCCTCATATGCTTGTCTCTCCTCGCCATAATTGTATCTTCAACCACGCCCTGTAATAGCAAGATCCACATTCTAACTGTTCTTTGGATAAAGAATCTTTTTTCGAAATTCTCTATAGAATTTCTTGGTGACTACGTTACATTGATGGCCTCTAATGCTCTTCCTGCAAGTGGAAACATTGTCCTTGTATGCTCTCTGTCAAAACCTTTACATTTGTGTTTTCTATTTTAATCTGACTACTGTACTAACTCGATTTTAATTTTTGTACTCTGCATTAGTTTGGATTCGATTGGTCGAACATTTTTTCCTATTATTTGCCTATTGATTTCTTTACCCTTGCTTAAACCTTTATTGTAAATATATCAGAAGCGTTCTCTTGCAAAATGCCTATTAATTTCAGCTGCACCCCACTTCCACCCTCTACTACTATTAGATTAGTTCCCTTAAAGATATTCATCCAAAATCAGCAGTTATCAAATCATACAATTTTCCAGCTTGCGAGGACCCTTCATGCTGGAACTGACTTGGAGATAGCAACTACGACCCATTTTTCTGTACTTTTTTTCCTTCTATCCTTTTCAATTTTCAAATATTTATTATCAACCCTTTATAAAAACCTTTATGCATTTTGTCTCCACCACTATTTCTGGTAGGCTATTCCACATTCTAAGAACCTTGAGTATCAAACATTTGGCTGACTTTTCTATTCCTCCTTTGGTCATTGATTAGTTAAATGCGCTTTTTTCACCCTTAATGATTGTGTCAAAACCCCTTATAACTTTGAACACCTCCCTTAAAACTCTCACTCTTTGCTGAAGAGAGCCCAAGAATTGAATAGGATTCATTTGCAATTAATCCTACTCCTGTCAGGTTTCATAAATTGAGAGTTAGATAAGGGGTTCATGGGTGCAAACTAATAAACTTCTTGAAATGGGGAGTAATCAATGCACGGAGTAGTCTTCAATGAAGTGCAACAGAGATAGAAACCCTGGAAATTTAGAAAGAAGTAACTTGGTGCTGAAAATGAGCGAAACTTTAGACTATCCAAAAGTGAAATACTGCGGATGCTGGGAATCATAGAATCATAGAATTTGCGGTGAAGAAGGAGGCCATTCGGCCCATCAAGTCTGCACCGGTCCTTGGAAAGAGCACCCCGCACCATCCCTGTAACCCAGTAACCCCACCTAACCTTTTTGGACACGAAGGACAATTTATCATGGCCAATCCACCTAACCTGCACATCTGTGAACTGTGGGAGGAAAACTGGAGCACCCGGAGGAAACCCACGCAGACACGGGCCGAACGTGCAGACACCGCACAGACAGTGACCCAAGCCGGGATCAAACCTGGGACCCTGGAGCTGTGAAGCAACTATGCTAACCACTGTGCTACCATGCTGCCCATAAAATAAAACCAAAATGCTGCAAATATCATGCAGGTCTGGCAACATCTATGGAGAGTTTCAGGCCATGACCTAATCACAATCTGAAAAGTTAGTTTTGTTTTTCTCTCCATAGATACTGCTGCTCTGTTTTTATTTATTTAGAATATGATAGGATGGCTGCCTTCATCCCTAGATATCCTATGATATGAGTAAAACTCTTTGGTATCATTGTTTAAATTTACGAGATGTGGGCATCGCTGGCTGAGGCAACATTTATTACCCATCCCTAATTGCCCTCCAGAGGATATTTGAGAGTCAACCACATTGGTGTGGACCTGTGTCATATGGAGGATGGCATTCAGGATGGCAGATTTCCTTTCCTGAAGGAAAGACCAGATGGGGTTTTAAGAAATTAATAATGGTTTGATGGTCATTATTAGACTTTTAATTCCAGATTATTTATTGAATTCAAATTTCACTATCTGCTGTGGGTTCCTGGATTGCTAGTCAAGTGACCACTATGCCACCTCCTCCCCATCTTTTGTAAAGTCAGTGAAAACTGGGCACTGGATTCTATCTTTGTATTCTTTCACTGGACGTAGGCATCCAGCAAGGCCAGCAATTTTTGCCCATTCCTCATTTCCCTTCAGAAGGGAAATGAAAAAATGAAAATCGCTTATTGTCACAAGTAGGCTTCAATGAAGTTACTGTGAAAAGCCCCTAGTCGCCACATTCCAGCCCCTGTCCGGGGAGGCTGGTACGGGAATCGAACCGTGCTGCTGGCCTGCTTAGTCTGCTTTAAAAGCCAGCGACTTAGCCCAGTGAGCTAAACAGCGGTGGTAAAGGTACATTCACAGTGCTTATTAAGGAGGGAATTTCAAGGTTTTGGCTCAATAGCAATGAAGGAACAGAAATATATTTCTAAATCCGGACGGTGTGTGGCTTCAAGGGGAATTTGAGGGCCGTGTTGTTCCTATGCATCTGCTGTCCCTGTCCTTCTAGTTGTGGAGGTTGCAGATTTAGGTGCTGTGTGAGTTGCTGCAGTGCATAATGTAAATGATGGAGCCAACGTATACCGGTGGAGAGAGTATGAATAAGTGATTTAACCAGTGATCTGAAAAGGTTGAGTACTTTCTCATTGATTTTATGGTCTATGCAATTTGATGATATTCTGAATGTATTTTTGCAGCTTTATCGACTTGGCCTCCCACGTTTAATGATTTGTCTGTTAACATATCTGTAAAGCTTATTTCTTCTTGGAACTGATACTAATGTCCCAAGAAGCTTTAGTTTCGAAAGCGTGTCTCCAGCTTTACATTCAGTTCATTAATTTGATTGTTTGTTTTCGGGATAATGGATGGCAGTGGTAGTATTTCTGAGAGAAACTGTAAACTCCTGCTGTATGTAATCTAATTTGCATCAATTTTACGACAGTTGAACAGTTAATTACCATTTGTGATGGCAATGTAAACCCCTGTGAAATTGAAGTAGAGTTAGTGAAATTATTAGAGCACCATAAGCAACGCTTATATCAACAGTTATGATATGTCATTGCGTACTTTTTTATTCATTCAATGGATGTGGGTGACCCTGCTAGACCAACATTCATTGTCCATGCCTATTGTCTTTGAGAACGTGGTGGTGAGCTGCCATCTTGAACTGATGCAGTCCCTGCGCCGTAGGTACATGCACAATGCTGTTAATTAAGTAATTCCAGGATTTTCACCCAGGGACAGTGAAGGAACGGTGGTATATTTCCAAGTCAGGATAATGAGTGACTTGAAGGAGAACTTCCAGGGTGATGGTCTTTCCAGGTATCTGCAGTCCTTGTCCTTCTAGATGATAGTGATCATTGGTTTGGAAGGTGCTATAGAGCTTTGCTGAGTTCCTGCAGTGCATCTTGTAGATGGTACACATTTCTGCCACTGAGAGTCATTGGTGGGGGGAGTGAATGTTTGTGAATGGGATGCCAACAAATTTGGTTGCTTTGTCTTGGATGATGTTGAGCTTCTTGAATGTTGGTGGAGCTACACTCATCCAAGCAAGTGAAGAATATTTTATTGCAATTATAACTTGTGCTTTGAGGATGGTGGACAGATTTTGGGGAGTCAGGAGGTGAGTTACTCGTCACAGAATTCCTTCCGTCTGACCCGTTCTTACAGCCACTGTACTTATATGGCTAGTCCTGTTCAGTTTGTGGTCAATGGTAACCCCCAGGATGTTGGGTGTTGAGAAGCATAGTTAGGATCATTAAGGTAGTTTTAAGGGATTTATATTTGCATTGGTAAACATTTAAAATAAGTTGGTTTAATGTAAGCCTAGAAGGTTAAACGTATAGTTCAATTATGCTGCGCAAAGGTGTTTTGTAAGTGTCGAAGTTGGTTAAGTTGCAACTGAATTTCTATTGTGCTTAGAGAGGGCTATGGTATGAAGAATAAATAAAAGACATGTGAGTGCTGCATAGCACCTGGGGGCTTGTACAGTAGAGACGCTTTTAAGTTTTAATTTAGTTAATTTGATTGCAGTTAGGGATATGTAATGAGAGAGAAGACCGCCCTGTTAGAAGCACTTGGTTTTAGAAGAGTAAAAAAGGCACATCTCTCTCATCCTTGATATAAGAAAAGCCATACTATGGACAATGGTTAAGAAAACAGATGCCAGAAATCTGCAGTCCAGCCAGTTAAGGAAACTAGAGATTTGAAGAGAAGTGTCCAAGAAATCTGGAGTTAAGTGAACAGAGACCAAGGTATGATTCAGAGGAATCCAAGGAATAGCAAACAAAGAACAAAGATCAAAGAAAAGTACAGCACAGGAACAGGTCCTTCGGCCTTCCAAGCCTGCACCGACCATACTGCCTGTCTAAACTAAAATCTTCTACACTTCCAGGGTCCATATCCCTCTATTCCCATCCTATTCATGTATTTGTCAACATGCCCCTTAAATACCACTATCGTTCCTGCTTCCACCACCTCCTCCGGCAGTGAGTTCCAGGCACCCACTGCCATATGTGTAAAAATCTTACCTTGTACATCTCCTCTAAACCGTGCCCCTCGCACCTTAAACCTATGCCCCCTCGTAATTGATCCCTCTACCCTGGGAAAAAGTCTCTGACTATCCACTCTGTCTATGGCCCTCATAACTTTGTAAACCTCTATCAGGTCGCCCCTCAACCTCTGTCATTCCAGTGAGAACAAACCAAGTTTATTCAACCACTCCTCAAAGCTAATGCCCTCCATACCAGGCAACATCCTGGTAGATCTCTTCTGCACCCTCTCTAAAGCCTCCACAGGATGCGCAGAAGAGAGGGAATCTGTGATTGTAACAGTGAGAAACATAGTCAATAAAATATGGATCACTGTTAAAATGATTTCAAATTCCGTCAAGAGATTGACTACTTAAAAGACTTTATGTTGATTTGTTTGCAATAAAATTTATAGATATGGAAAAAACAAGCTATAGCTTGTGAAAAAAACTTACTAAAGTGATTCCTATCTGCACCAAATTCCCTACTTTACACTCATACCTCGTTGCACTCAGGCCTTGACACAATAGAGGTTTATAAGATGCTGAGGGGGATAGATGGAGTGGACGTTCAGAGACTATTTCCTTGGGTGGATGTAGCTGTTACAAGGGGGCATAACTATAAGATTCGGGGTGGGAGATATAGGAGGGATGTCCGATGTCAGAGTGGTTAAGGTATGGAATGGACTGCCTGCTGTGGTAGTGGAGTCGGACACTTTAGGAACTTTCAAGCGGTTATTGGATAGGCACATGGAGCACACCAGAATGACAGGGAGTGGGATAGCTTGATCTTGGTTTTGGACAAAGCTCGGCACAACATCGAGGGCCGAATGGCCTGTTCTGTGCTGTACTGTTCTATGTCTAGATCTAAGTCTCTGTCCACATCCTTCTGGTAGTGTGGCAACCAGAACTGAACACTATATTTCTGTGGCCTAACTAAGGTTCTATACAGCTGCAACATGACTTGCCAATTTTTATACTCAATGCCCCGGCCAATGAAGGCAAGCATGCCCTATGCCTTCTTGACTACCTTCGCCACCTGTGTTGCCCCTTTCAGTGACCTGTGGACCTGTACACCAAGATCTCTGACTGTCAATAGTCTTGAGGGTTCTACCATTCACTGTATATTCCCTACCTGTATTAGACCTTCCAAAATGCATTACCTCACATTTGTCCGGATTAAACTCCACCTGCCATCTTGCCGCCCAAGTCTCCAAACAATCTAAATCCTCACAGCCCTCATCGCTATCCGCAATTCCACCAACCTTTGTGTAGTCCGCAATCTTACTAATCAGACCAGTTACATCTTCCTCCAAATCATTTATATATACTACGAACAGCAAAGGTCCCACAAATGATCCCTGCGGAACACCACTCGTCACAACCCTCCAATCAGAAAAGCACCCTTCCATTGCTACCTTCTATGACCTCGCCAGTTCTGTATCCATCTTGCCAACTCACCTCTGATCCTGTGTGACTTCATCTTTTGTACCAGTCTGCCATGAGGGACCTTGTCAGAGGCCTACTGAAGTCCATATCGACAACATCCACTGCCCTATCTGCATCAATCATCTTTGTGACCTCCTCGAAAAGCTCCTATCACGTTAGTGAGACACAACCTCCCCTTTACAAAACCAAGCTGCCTCTCGCTAATACGACCACTTGCTTCCAAATGGGAGTAGATCCTATCTCGAAGAATTCTCTCCAATAATTTCCCTACCACTGACGTAAGGCTCACCGGCCTGTAGTTCCCTGGATTATCCTTCTTAAACAAAGGAACAACATTGGCTATTCTCCAGTCCTCTGGGACATCACCTGAAGACAGTGAGGAGCCAAAGATTTCTGTCAAAGCCTCAGCAATTTCCTCTCTAGCCTCCTTCAGTATTCTGGGGTAGATCCCATCTGGTCCTGGGAACTTATCCACCGTCATATTTTTCAAGACGCCCAACACCTCGTCTTTTTGAATCGCAATATGACCCAGGCTATCTACACTCCCTTCTCCAGACTCAACATCCACCAATTCCTTCTCTTTGGTGAATGCTGATGCAAAGTATTCATTTAGTACCTCGCCCATTTCCTCTGGCTCCACACATAGATTGCCTCCCCTGTCCTTCAGTGGGCCAACCCTTTCCCTGGCCACCTTGCCTTGGGATTTCCTTTAATCCTATTTGCCAATGACTTTTCGTGACCACTTTTAGCTCTCCTGACTACTTGCTTAAGTTCCTTCCTACTTTCCTCATATTCCACACAGGCTTCATCTGTTCCCAGCCTTCTAGCCCTGACAAATGCATCCTTTTTCTTTTTGATGAGGCCTACAATATCTCTAGTTATCCTAGGATTCCCAAATTTGCCATTTATCCTTTTTCCACTCAGGAACACACTGGTCCTGAATTCCTTTCTTACAACACCAGGTTAAAGTCCAACATGTTTCTTTCAAACACTAGCTTTCAGAGCACTGCTCCTTCCTCAGGTGAATCAGCAGTGCTCCGAAAGCTAGTGTTTGAAACAAACATGTTGGACTTTAACCTGGTGTTGTAAGACTTCTTAATGTGCTCACCCCAGTCCAACGCCGGCACCTCAACATCCTGAATTCCTTTCAACTGACATTTGAAAGCCTCCCACATGTCAGATGTTGATTTACCCTCAAACATCCACCCCCAATCTATGTTCTTCAGTTCCCGCCTAATATTGTTATAATTCGCCTTCCCCCAATTTAGCACATTCACCCTCGGACCACTCTTATCCTTGTCCACCAGCACTTTAGAACTTACTGAATTGTCGGGGCAGCATTAGCATTGCTGCCTACAGCGCTGAGGTCCCGTGTTCGAATCCCGGCCCTGGGTCACTGTCTGTGTGCAGTTTGCACATTCTCCCTGTGTCTGCTTGGGTTTCACCCCCACAACCCAAAAGATGTGCACAGTAGGTGGATTGGCCAAGCTAAATTGCCCCTTAATTGGGAAAATGGAATTGGGTAATCTAAATAAAAAATAAAACTTACTGAATTGTGGTCACTGTTCCCGAAATGCTCCCCTACTGAAACTTCTACAAACTGGCCGGGCTCATTCCCCAATACCAGGTCCAGTACAGCCCATTCCCTCGTTGGACTATCTACATATTGTTTTAAGAAGCCCCCTTGGATGCTCCTGACAAACTCTGCCCCGTCCAAGCCCCTAGCACTAAGTGAGTCCCAGTCAATATTAAGGAAGCCAGAGTCTCCCATCACAACAACCCTGTTGCTTTTACTGCTTTCTAAAATCTGTCTACCTATCTGCTCCTCTATCTACTGCTGGCTGTTGGGAGGCCTGTAGTAAGCCCCCAACATTGTGACTGCACTCTTCTTATTTCTGATCTCTACCCATATAGACTCGCTGCCCTCTGAGGTGGCCTCCCGTAGTACAGCTGTGATATTCTCCCTAACCAGTAGTACAACTCCTCCACCCCTTTTACATCCTCCTCTATCCCGCCTGAAACATCTAAATCCTGGAATGTTTAGCTGCCAATCCTGTCCTTCCCTCAACCAGGTCTCTGTAATGGCAACAACATCATAGTTCCAAGTACTAATCCAAGCTCTAAGTTCATCTGCCTTACCTGTTATACTTCTTGCATTAAAACATATGCACTTCAGGCTACCAGTCCTGCTGTTTTCAGCTACATCTCCCTGTCTGCTCAGAGCCATAGTGGCCCTATTTCCTAGTTCTCCCTCAATTTTTTCACCTTCTGACCTATTGCTCCAGTACCCACCCCTCTGCCATACTAGTTTAAACCCTCCCGTGTGACACTAGCAAACCTCACGGCCAGGATACTAATGCCTCTCCAGTTTAGATGTAACCCATCCTTCTTAAACAGGTCACACCTGCCCTGGAATAGCTCCCAGTGGTCCAGATAACGGAAACCCTCCCTCCTACACCAGCTGTTTAGCCATGTGTTTAGCTGCTCTATCTTCCTACTTCTAGCCTTACTGGCATGTGGCACAGGGAGTAATCCCAAGATTACAACCCTAGAGGTCCTGTCTTTTAACTTTCCTCCTAGCTCCCTAAACTCCTGCTGCAGGACCTCATCCCCCTTACTGCCTATGTCGTTAGTACCAATATGTACCACGACCTCTGCCTGTTTGCCCTCCCCCTTCAGGATGTGCGCTACCCGTTCTGAGACATCCTGGACCCTGGCACCAGGGAGGGAACGTACCATCCTGGAGTCTCTTTCACGTCCACAGAACCGCCTATCTGTGTCCCTGACCATAGAGTCCCCAATGACTATTGCTCTTCTGTGCTTTGAGCCTCCCTGCTGAACATCAGAGCCAGCCGTGGTGCCACTGGTCTGGCAGCTGCTGTTTCCCCCTGATAGGCTATCCCCCCTGACAGTGTCCAAAGGGGTATACCTGTTCGAGAGGGGGACAACCACAGGGATTCCTGCACTGACTGCTGGCCCCTTCTGGTGGTCACCCATCTCTCTGCCTGCACCTTGGGTGAGACCACATTTATATCTATGACGCTTTCTGCCACCTGCAAAGTGTTACGTAATTAGCCAATTGCAGCAACCAGATTTAAAGTGGGATAGCAGGCTTCAAAAATTAAACAAACATCTGATACCACTTTAATACAGTCTGGGAATTGAGAGTTAACGTTTGCACAGCAATCATGACAAAGAATCATAGAATTTTACAGTGCAAAAGGAGGCCATTCGGCCCATTGAGTCTGCACCGGCTCTTGGAAAGAGCACCCCACCCAAGGTCCACACCTCCACAGTATCCCCATAACCCAGTAGACCCACCCAACACTAAGGGCAATTTTGGACACTAAGGGCAATTTAGCATGGCAAATCCACCTAACCACATCGTTGGACTGTGGGAGGAAACCGGAATACCCGGAGGAAACCCACGCGCGCACACAAGGAGAATGTGCAAACTCCACACAGACAGTGACCCAAGCCCCGAATTGAACCTGGGACCCTGGAGCTGTGAAGCAATTGCGCTAACCACAATACTACCGTGCTGCCCCAGAAGTCCTAAAGGGATTAGTGTGAAATCGTGAACTGATTCCCTGTTAAAAATATTTGGGTTTCTGTTCTGGATTTCGGAAGGCAAACCACTAAAGAAAAGCATGATTATTAGAAGATTTTAAAGCATGTTTTGGGAATGGAGTTTGGAAATTCTCACGCGACAATCGTCTGGAGATTCTGAGGAGACATCCACAAACATTCACTTTGGGTTCAGAATGAGGAATATATTTGCCCACGGTCATATAGTATGCTTTAAAGGGATTTTGTGATAATAAGACAATTATAGAGAAGATGTACTTTGTAATCCATGTTAATCCTAAAATCTGTGTGTACCTGTTAAACTAAGGGGTGTTGAGGTATATTGTATCATAATCCAATTTTTCATGTTTAATGTTTTTTTTCTTGTTGAAACGAATTAGCGGTCCTGTGACTCTGTTCCTCCACGTTTTATAAAATACAATAAAAGTTACGGTCTTTTGAGCCTGGGTTGCATTCTGTAATCTTCCCGTCCAATTATAACATTAATTGGGATCGTAACAGTATGTTTCACTGAGACTTTGTGATTAAAAATATTCAAAGAAATGTATTACTTTATTTGGTAATTGTTCCTGTGATGCACCTTCGACTGTTTAACCCTACTAAAGTGCTTTATAAATACATGTGCTTTTCGCAAGACAGAATGCTTCAAAGTGCTTAAAAGAACAGAAAAAGTTCTCATACACCGAGGAGGTATCAGAAATAAGTATTGAGAGATGAAGTAAAGAAATGTGTTTTGCTGCCATATTTTGGTTTTCACTTCTTTCTCTCAAGTATCTGTCTTGACAACTTAATATCAAGCAAACAACTAATCAGTCAACCCTTTCTGCCTTCACATTGCCAATGCACCACAGGATACCATTGCACCACAGTGGTTCAAGAAGTCAGCTCACCACAACCCTCTGAAGAGTAATTAAGGATGGGCAAGAAATGCTGGCTTAGCCAGTGATGCCCAGATCTTGTGCAAGAATAAATTTTTTTTAATACAACCAAGCATGAGGTGGTGTGTTTTGGTAGATGAATAAGGTGATCATCATCGCCTTTGACAATAATGGTCTAAATAACCTAAAGTTACAATGGGACCTTGGGAGACACACGCATTAAAAATAGCAACACAGGTTACCAAAGCCATTAAAAGTGTGAACAATGCATTTTGGTTTACTGCTTGCTGAATATATTCATAATTTTATCATAACTTCTCAACTTGCATAGAACCTTGATTAGATCCCCATTCCAGTACTGTGCTTAGTTCTGGAAACTCCATATTCAACAAAGCATATAGAAATACTGGAGAAAATTAATAAAATGATTTAGAAAGATCATGCCAACACGAATAACCTGCATTTATAGAGTAGCAAAAAAGTCCAAAGATGTGCGGGTTAGGTGGATTGGCCAGGCTAAATTGCCCATAGTGTAAGGTTAATGGGGGGATTGTTGGGTTACGGGTATACCGGTTACGTGGGTTAAGTAGGGTGATCATTGCTCGGCACAACATCGAGGGCCGAAGGGCCTGTTCTGTGCTGTACTGTTCTATGTTCTATGTTCAAATGTACCAATGTGCTTAACGAGACAATACCAATTTAAGAAGAAACATTGTACTGCGCTGTAATGTTCTGTATGTTCTATGATGTCAGAACCAACAAATTAGGACTATCAGGAAAGACTGTATAGGCTGGGCCTTCTCTCTCTCGCACTCCCTAGCAGCATATGGACTGCAGAGGTCTTCAGCATTATGAGGTGGTTTGATAGTGTAGATAAGCTGTCTCCATTTGTGAGAGCATTGAAAACCAGGGATCGGAAGTACAAGTCCCTAATAAATCCAACAAGGAATTCAGAAAAAATATATTTGCTGGCAGAGTGATGAGAATGTGGAATTTACTACCATAAGGAGTTGTTGAGGTGTATAGCATCAATATATTTAAGGGAAATCGGGATAAGTACATGACAGAGAAAAGAACAGAAGGATATAATAGGGTTGAAGGAAAAGCGTGGGGCACAGAGCTGTAGGTCTGCGTGATCATTTTCTGTGCTGTATCATTTTAAGTGAAGCCTAAACTAAGTATTACACAAAGACAATATGAAACGTCTAAAGGCACTGGATACTGGATAGGCTATAGGTCCTGACAATATTCTAGCAATAGTACTGAAGACTTGTGTCCCAGAACTTGCTACACCCCTAGCCAAACGATTCCAGCTACAACACTGGTCTTCATGTATCATGAAGGCCCGCCTTCTCAACCTTACCGCTCGCCTGAATTGTGGTGATCCTCAGGTTAAACCACCATCAGTCAGCACTCCCCCTCAAAGGGGAAAGCAACCTATGGTCATCTGGGACTCTTGCAACTTTACCTTGCCTTACAATACTGGCATCTACCTGGCAATGAGAAAAATTGCCCAGGTGTGTCCTGTACACAAGAAACAGGACAAATCCAACCCAGCCAATTACCGCCCTATCAGTCTACTGACCTTCATTAGCAAAGTGATGGAA
This sequence comes from Scyliorhinus canicula, assembly GCF_902713615.1. Taxonomy (NCBI): domain Eukaryota; kingdom Metazoa; phylum Chordata; class Chondrichthyes; order Carcharhiniformes; family Scyliorhinidae; genus Scyliorhinus; species Scyliorhinus canicula. The sequence goes on along the minus strand of NC_052151.1, from coordinate 60,667,009 downwards.
GGACTCATCAACAGTGCTATCAAGTGGCACTTACTCAGCAATAACCTGCTCACAGACGCTCAGTTTACGTTCCGCCAGGGTCACTCAGATTCTGGCCTCATTACAGCCTTGGTTCAAACATGGACAAAAGAGTTGCATGCCAGAGGTGAGGTGAGAGTGACCGTCTTTGACATCAAGGCAGCATTTGACCGAGTATGGCATCAAAGAGTCCTAGCTAAACTGGAGTCAATGGGGATTGGGGAAAACTCTCCGCTGGTTGGAGTCATATCTGGCACAAGCAAGATGGTTGTGGTGGTTGGAGGTCAATCATCTGAGCTACAAGACGCCACTGCAGGAGTTCCTCAGGGTAGAGTCCTAGGCCCAGCCATCCTCAGCTGATGACCTCTCTTCCATCATAAGGTCAGAAGTGGGGATGTTTGCAGAAATAATGTTCAGCACCATTCGGAACGCCTCAAATAATGAAACAGTCCACGTCCAAATGCAGCAAGACCTGGGCAATATCCAGTTTGGGCTGACAAGCGGCAAGTTACATTTGTGTCACACAAATGCCGGGCAATGACCATCTCCGACAAGAGAGGATCTAACCATTGCTCCTTGACATTCAATGGCGTTGCCATTACTGAGCCCCCCCCACCACAATCAACATCCTGGAGGTTACCATTGTTCAGAAACTGAATTGGACTAGCCATATTAATATTGTGGTTACCAGGGCAGATCAAAGACTAGGAATCCTGGGGCGAATAATTCACCCCCTGACGCCGCCCCCCCCCCCCCCCCCCCAAGCCTGTCTCCACGATCTATAAGGCACAAGCCAGGAGTGTAATGGAATACTCTCTACTTGCCTGGATGAGTGCAGCTCCAACAACACTCCAGGCGCTCGACACCATCCAGGATAAAACAGCCCGCTTGATTGCTCCCTCTTCCACAAACATTCAAACCCTCCACCACTGCCGAAGAGTGGCAGTCGTGTGTACCATCTGCAAGATGCACTGCAGTAACTCTCCAAGTTCCTTAGCCAGCACCTTACAATTCCACTACTGCTGCCACCTAGAAGAACAAGAGCAGCAGATACCTGGGAACGCCACCACCTGGAGGTTTCCTTCCAAGTCAATCAGTACCCTGGCTTGGAAATATATCGCCGTTCCTTCACTGTCACTGGGGTAAAATCTTGGAACTCCCTCCCTAACAGCACTGTGGGTGCATCTATTTCTCACGGACTGCAGCGGTTCAAGAAGACAGCTCATCACCACCTTCTGAAGGGCAACTAGGGATGGGCAATAAATGCTGGCCTAACCAGCGACGCCCACAAACTGTAAATTAACTTTTAAAGAAATACCACAGTAGATCAATTTACAACTTGTAAAGAATATTTTTTGAAATTGTTGCCAAGAACTTCTCTAAATATATTTTGCAGGCTGACTATTTGCAGTAGGTTCCTTCTCAAGGCAGCTGTGTTCTGTGGTGTAGTTGTCACTGATCTGAATTTGAATCCTCCAAACAGTACTGTATATTCAGTACTAACCTTCTATCCAATAACATATGCTGGCCACTGAAGCATAAAATTAACAGCTGCTTCAAGTATGATCTCGATATATTGAACAACATAGTCGATCTATCCTCATTTTGTTGTAGATCACTTCACATTTTCTGCCCATAATTTTAAGACACTCATTGCTTTTAATTGCACGTCTGTTGTTTTATGGTTTAAATGTGACCTTTCTTTCTGTTGTAAAGTTTCTCCTTCCATGACTCTTTGGTACATAAATTGTCCAATCTTATGAGTTGCTGTGTGGGTATTTTTGTATATATGTTTCACTTTAGCATAGAATTCTTAGGCATGAAACACATTGCAGCGAAGTAATTCGTTATCCAGTTCAGGATTTTCATTTTTTAAAAAGATTACCTTTGAGTGAAAATCAAGACCGATTGATTTGGATAAACAATTTCCCCTGTGCAATGGGGTTTAAAAGCTCTGTCTGGAATGATTTTGAGTAACTCCATTGCAATTTGTAATAAATATTACTGCAATGCACAAAGTGCCTATTAGCTGCAAATTTGGCATTTCACTTAGATGCCATAAGGATTGTTTGGTTTGCTATACCATGCTCCTCCCTTTCCCACCCAGCACCCAGAGGAAAACACAAAAAACTTCTCAGAAATGCTAAGGAACCAAGGGTTTAGGGAGAAGGAGGAATTGAAGGAAATCAATAATATTTAAAATAAATAGTGCTGGAAAAATTAATGGGACTGAAAGCCGATAAATCCCCAGGGCCTGTTGATCTCCGTCCCAAGGTACTAAAGGAGGTCACCATGGAAATAGTGGATGTGCTGGTTGTCATCTTCTAAAATCCCATAGATTCTGGACCAGCTCTGGCAGATTAGGGAGGGGCAAATGTAATCACACCATTCAAAAAAAGGAGGGGGGAGAAACCGGAATTACAGCCTAACATCAGTAGAAAATGCTAGAATGTGTTCTAAAGGATGTGATAACAGGACAATTAGAAAATATCAATGGGATTAGATAAAGTCAAATTGGATCTATTAAAGGGATATCTTGTTTGACAAACCTCCTGGGTTTTTTGAAGCGGGAACCAGAATAGATAAAGGTGAACCAGTGGATGTGGTGTATTTTGATAAAGCCCCGCATAAGACGTTAGTATGCACAATTTAAGCACATGGGATTGGAGGTAAAATATTGGCATGGATTGAGAATTAGTTTTCAGACAGGAAACTGTGAGCAGGAATAAATGGATCTTTTTTGAAGTGGCCAGAGGTGACTAGTGGGGTACCGCAGAGATCAGCACTTGAGCCCCAGCCAATCACAATGTACTTCAATGATTTGGCTAAACCACATGCAATATTTCCAGGTTTGCTGACTTGTTGCAAATGTAAGTGGTGAGGAGGATGTTAGGAGACTTCAAGATGATTTAGACAAGCTAAGCGAGTGGGCAAAAACACTGCAGATGCAGAATAACAGGGGCAGCACAGTAGCAAAGTGGTTAGCACAACCGCTTCACAGCTCCAGGGTCCCAGGTTCGATTCCCGGTTTGGGCCACGTCTGTACGGAGTCTGCACGTTCTCCCCGTGTGTGCGTGGGTTTCCTCCGGGTGCTCCGGTTTCCTCCCACAGTCCAAAGATGTGCAGGTTAGGTGGATTGGCCATGCTAAATTGCCCTTAGTGTCCGAAATTGCCCTTAGTGTTGGGTGGGATTACTGGGTTTTGGGGATAGGGTGTGGGCTTAGGTAGGGTGCTCTTTCCAAGAGCCAGTGCAGACTCGATGGGCCGAATGGTCTCCTTCTGCACTGTAAATTCTATGATAACGTGAATAAACGTCCAAAAGTTAGGCTTTGAGGGTTGGGGCTATGTAGTGACACTTCCGACTGTTGTGAGCTAAGGCAGTGAAAATTTGGCAAATGATTCTGCTTGGCATGGTACCGGATGGTGCTTTGCGTCCATAGACCCAAACTCCATCACTAGCAGAAGGGATAGCATTGCCTAGGAAAAAGGAACAAAAATGTCGCTACGGGAATGCCACATAGTTTTAGACAATCTTTTAGTACTGTAAAATGGCATGTGTTACAGGGACAATCAGGGGGTTTCCAGAGCAGCCGCAGTTCACCAGGACTTGGTTGGAAGCTGAGTGGTTAAGTAGCAGCAAAAGTAATTTGTTTGAACTTGGCTTATTACAGATGTTGAATTTTTGTATTTAATTCGTTCACAGAAAATCTAAAACAGGATAGCTATTCAGGTGATTGGTTGTTTATAGTTAGTTAACAGTGTTTATATAGAATTTACAGAACAGAAACAGCCTTTCAACCCAACTGGTCTAGGTTGGTGTTTGTGCACCACATAAACCTTTTTCTACTCTACTTCATCTTGCTCAATCAGGTGATAGCAAATCCATCTATTCCTTACTCACTCAAGCACGTACCCAGCCCCCTCTTAAATGCATTCACGCTATTTGCCTGGACTACTCCATATAATAGAAAGCTCCCCATTCTTTTGGATATTTAATCTCACCGCATTCCTAATTGGGTTTGTTAGTGGTGGCTATATAGTTATGGCCCCTGGTTTTAGATTTTTCATTTATAAGCACTCTTGCCTTTGAGTCAGAAGATATGTGTTCATGATCCACTCCAGGAAGATGAGCATATGATCTAGGTTGACACTTCAGCACAGTTCTGACTGTGTACTGTCAATCTTCTGGCGACTTGTCTTTCCTCTTGGATAGATATAAGGGATCCCATGGCACTATTGGTGGAAAAGCAGGGGAGTTCTTGTGTCCTGGCCACCATTGATCTCTTAACCACCAATAATAAAGCAGATGGTCTGGCCATTTATTCAATTGCTTCTTGTGGAAGAATTATGCCGAGAAACTGGCTGTTCTGCATTACTACAGTGACTACATGTTAAGAACGTACTTCATTGTGAAGCACTTTGGAATGTCCCGAGGTTGAGAATGATGATGTATTTATTGTATCTTTATTGCTTGCAAGAAGTGGTGACCATGATCTAAATCTTCTTTGTCTTTAATACATGGTCTTTAGAGACATTCAGCAATTTTGAACCTTACCTTGTCTACTAAATGAGAACATTGTGCAGTAAATCTGTTCCACACTTAATATTGTTTAATGCACTCTCCATTCCTCAACTGAGCTTTTGAGAAACGGTAAAGAGTGAGTTTGCTAATATGCACCGCTCTATGCACCATGAGTTTTCAGGTATATTGCAAGTTAGTAAAACATCAAACATAATGGGACTTTACGAGGAGGATCATCCCAACCTTCCCGATAGCGCCCACCTCTTCGTTGTTGGGGGTGCTGTCGGGTGGGGGAGGGGGGTCATCTTGGTGATTTATGGGAGGATTTTGGAGGTGGATAATGTGTCCAATGCAGGGGGGGTTTAAGGTTAAGTGGTAGGAGTGGTTGAGGGCGGTGTTGGAGGAGGGAGTGTGGTGTGACGTGCTGCAGAGGGAGAATGCCTCAACTTTGTGTGCGAGGCTGATACAGCTGAAGGTGGTGTGCAGGGTGCAAAAGTCAAGGATGAGAGGCTGTTTGAGGGGGTGGAGGATAACTGTGAGTGGTGTGGGAGGGGTCCTGCGAATCATATGCATATGTTCTGGTCCTGCCCGAAGCTGGAAAGATTTTGGAGGGCAGTTTTCAGCACCACTTCGGGAGTTTTGCACGTAGATGTGGAGCCTGGTCTCCTAGAAGCCATATTCGGCGTGTCGGACCGGCTGGAGTTGCAGACGGGTGTGGGGGCAGATGTCTTAGCTTTCGCTTCGCTGATCGCTTGCAGATGGGTCCTGTTGGGGTGGAGGTCAGTTTCTCCATCTTGTGCGTCAGCGTGGTGGGGGGACCTGCTGGGATTCACAGCCCTGAAGAAGGTGAAATTTCCTCTAAGGGTTGCGAGTGATGGGCGAGTTGAGGTTTGTTCATTTTGGAGAGTTGGTTCCCATTGATTGCTTGGGGTAGGGGCGGTTTGAACGGGTGGGGGGGTTTAATGTGTTGGGTGGGTTTATTGTTTTTGTAAAATGTAAAAAGTTGAAAATTTGGAATAAAAATACTTTAAAAAAAAAAAAAATCAAGCATTTCACACATTCCTGATAATTTTGGATAAAATATCTAATTATAGAATTTCTTTTTATGCAAGTGAGATTATCCCAAATCTTAATGATCCACATTATTACTGTATATATTTTAATCCTCTGGGCTGTCTTTTTAAAAAATAAATTTAGAGTACCCAATTATTTATTTTCCAATTAAGGGACAATTTACCTAACCTGCAAATCTTTGGGTTGTGGGGGTGAAACCCACGCAGCCATGCATATGGACAGTGACCCAGAGCCGGCATTCGAACCCAGGTCCTCAGCGCCACAGTCCCAATGCTAACCACTGTGCCACTTGCCGCCCGATGTGGGCTGTCTTTTAAGGAAGTTAATATTAGAAAATAAATTTTGGAGTAACTTGAGGACTAAAATCTGACCAATCCTCCGGACTTGATAGCCTATACACTGATTCTAAAAGAGGTAGCTGCAGAGATTAGTGGATAGCTATGATTTTCCAAAATTCCTTAATTCAGGAATGGTTCCATAAGATTGTAGGCGTACGAATGTTATACCGCTTTTCAAGAAAGGAGGGAGTGAAAAACAGTGAGCGACAGACCAGTTAGTCTGGTATTAGTTCTTGGTCAATGCTGAGGATATTAAGGGTGTCTTAACAATGCACTTAGAAAAGCATAGTATGATTAGAACAAGCCAACATGGTTTTACTAAAGGGAAAACCCGTTTGACAAATGCATTAACATCCTTTGAGGATTGAACAAACAGGGTGGATAAAGGGATGAATTCAGAATGTCCAATTCACCTAACAACATGTCTTTCGGGACTTGTGGGAGGAAACCGGAGCATCCGGAGGAAACCCACGAAGACACAGGGGGAACTTGCAGACTCTGCACAGACAATGACCCAAGCCGGGAATCGAACCTGGGACCCTGGCGTTGTGAAGCAACAGTGCTAACCACTGTGCTACTGTGCCGCCTGTTTACATTCTACATTATTGACTTGAATGGAGCAACTAAGTTTGTTGACGATGCAAAACTAGGTAGAAAAGTAAGCTGTTGGGAGGACACGAGAGGATGCAAAATGATATAGGCAGGTTAAGTGAGTGGGCAGCAAGATGGCAGATAGAGTGTAATGTAGGGAAATATGAAGCTATTCACTGTGCAGAAGAATAGAAAAGCGAAATACTTTTTATCGGGTGGGAAACTTGAAAGTGTTGATGTTCAAAGAGACTTGGGTGATGGGCAGGAAAGAGGAGTTGAAATCCATGGTCGTATTAAAAGGAGCAGGCTTATTGGTCAGCATGGTCTACTCCTATTTCTTTTGTCCTGGTGTTTTTCTACACAGTTATGATTCAATTGTCTAGGGATAGGAGAAATGTGGTAGGTACAGTGTAATAGGTAACATTAGGAGAAGGCCATCCTTGGAAGGCAACTTAAAATCCACTGTATACATTTGCCTGTTTTAATATGTTGCTAGGGTTCATTACATACTGACTTATTAGCTGGAGATCAGACAAACCTGGATTTTCATCTTCACTTACTCTGAAATAGTTCCAGAGTAATTGGTCCTGATATTGACAGACAGGCTTGGTAAGCCGGGGACTAGGTAGGAGTCTCTCCTGGAAGTCAGTCTGACTGACCAGCTTGGCTTTCAGTCAGGCAGCCAGCGCTCAGGAGCAGGCTGCAGGAGCAGATAATTAACGTCCTTGATTCTGGGGTGCATGGAGGGAAAGGGATGGGTATCGGATGGTAAGGGTGTGATCGATCCAAAAGAAAAGGGTAAGCTTGGGAGGTTGAGCAGAAGTGCTCCTGTTTCTTCTGGTGCATGAAATAGTGAATTGTAAATGCAGTTGCCATTTTACCGAAGCTGTTGTCGCCTTTCTTAAGCCTGGGGAATCTAGCTTGACAGGATTAGACCTGTAAAATACCTTAATCAGAACATTTTAATGTACGGCCAGCTATCTCCTGCAAGTAGTTTGGTTGGTCGTTCATTCTCCTGCCTTTGTTAAACAGCCCTTTTGGGGTCAGGTTTGAATGTTTTAAGTTTTAGCAACTCACCTGACTCATTGGTTTTAGAGAGATAAAATTGACCCCTTTCTTTCTTTTGGGGTCAGAAATAATAACACAATTGGTACTATTTCATTAATGTGATCCCTTATTTAGTTAAGAGAGAATATTGATAAAATAACAAGAATACTTGTTATAACCACTTCATTTCATCAATTCACCAGTGGCCAGCTGAATTTTGTATTATTACTATGTTCTTGCTTAAAAACAGCAAATATTTGCTTAAAGACACAGCAAATCTGAGTTGTATACTCTCCAAAATTTACTCACCTTAGGAGAGGATATTTCCTCCTTAGAGGGAGTGCAATGTATGTTTACAAAAATGCTACCTGGATTACAGGGGTTGAGTTGTGAGAGTGGTTACTCAAATTGGATCTGTTTTCGCTAGAATTTAGAAGGTTAAGGGGTGACCTGATCAAAGTATCCAAGATATTAACAGGGAAAGACAGGTAGATACAGATAAACTATCTCCACGGCTAGGAGGTTCTAAAACCAGGGGGCATAGTCTAAAAATTAGGGCTAAACCGTTCAGGAGAGATGTTAGGAACAACTTCTTCACTCAAAAGCAGTTGAAGCTAGATTAGTTAACTTAAAATCTGAAATAGATTTTTGTTAACCAAAGAAATTGAGGGATACGGGCCTGGGGCATGTTGCACGTTTTACTGTGGGCGTAAAACACGTTTATTGGAGTGTATTAACACGCCTCCGAGTTCGACGTGTGCTTAACACTACTAGGCTCTGTTCTATGTAATTATTTAGCTCTGGAGTCGCCAGTTGCCGTATAGGCAACGTCACAAGTATTCCAAGGTCAAGTTCAAAGTAATAAAGACGATACACCGATTAGTAAAGTTCAAACGATCAATATTTATTATACAGTTATAATAAATACTCATGCACACACTAAGAGACTAAGCTATAACTAAACTTTAAGTGAACAGAATACTTATCTAACAGGAACAGGCAAGGTCAGAGAACGAGGCCTTCGTCCTGGTTTTGTACTGCAGCCTTCAGCAAGCGTTCTGGTACTTGGGAGTCTAGTGGGCTTGGATCGCGTAGCGAGCGTTGAACTTACGGTTTCGGCGGCTGGTGCTCAACGGCTGGAGTCAGGATGCAAGATGTCAGTCAGAGCCGGAGCACGAGTTTAACAGACCGGGCTCTGTGGGGAATTTGCTTTTATACCCCTCTCTAATGTCCTTGCCCCCTTCTAGGCGGGCTCTACCTTTCGGTACCGATTGGAACGTTTCCAAACGGCTACCTTCGAAATCCTCCAATGCGGGGCTTCCCTCGATGTTGGGGGGTGGTTTCGATATTCGTTACTCTGGTGCCATCCTGTCTGCTCCACCAATTAAGTGCTACATTGAGATGGAAATGTTGCCATTGTGTGTGCCTGGATCTGGGCCGCCTCATCAGAATGTTAAGCGCTTTGCCATTAACACCTTTGGCTTGGAGATCTGCACCTGGCCAGAAAACTGGTTTGCTGCTTGCAAAATGCTAATTAGTTGAGAGCAGGCTGTCTGTTCTCACTAAGCAGGCTTTCCCTGCTGTCTTCCATTTTAGTTTGGCTCAGTGTCCATTTTGCGTGGCCAGCATGGCTACATTCCCTCCTTGTGATCCTCACAATCATACTATTGTGAAGGATCACCTATGTACTTTGCCTTCCTTGTGTTCTGACCTCTTGCCAGTTCCTGTTCTACTCTGTTCCTAAACTATGGGAAGAAGAGAAAAAAAATTTTTTTAACTAACATTTCTACTTGGCCCTATGTCAAAGGGACATGCATTACTACAACTGGGAACCTCTACCTATCACTATTAACCTTAACCTTAACTTAACATTTCATCACTCTAAAATCTTAACCATTCACACCACAACATCACACTTCCCAACTCGGCAGTCGAGTACGGAACAATATAATACATGGCTGAAGTTTTATTTACAGAGTATTGTAATCAGTGAGGGGTTGAGGGGTTTGGTGGAATCCGAAGATGGGGGATTGAACTCTATAGATGGGTGAGGTGTTGGAACGAGAGGCTCTTCTCTTCCATTTCCTCAACCTGAGGGTCTGCACTAGTATGATGAGGATCGCGATCACCAACAGTGATTCGATTATATAGGACATGGAGTACCACGTCATGAATTTAGTACACCAGGTCTGAACCTCGCTGATCAGAGCTGAGCACTGGGGGTTTGCTGTAATTGAAACGTTTACGGTGGGGGTTGTGGGGGAAACGTGTCTTGTTTCCACACATATACATATGACATTGAACAGTAATAAGTGGGCTTCCATCATTTTGCTGTTCTTCTTCTTTCTCTTCCTTCTTCCTCCGGTATTGACAATCCTGGCTTCGACCTCTGTCTCGTCCTTTGAAACCTTTGGGATCAAGCACAGTATCTGTCAATACACAGTTTAAGACCTTTACTTGTTAGTGCATCTGTCTTTCAAAACCCAATTGACCCTTTAAAATGACTGGCTAAGTCACACCCTGTGACTCCCCTCATTTTTTTTTTCAAAAAGCGAATTTAAAGACCAGCATACACCTAACAATCCTTCCTTCTGCGAGCCGTCTCGCAGGCTTTGCTGATTTACCATCCGAATGTTCCCGGATGTAAATAGCATGTGGGATGGCGGCCGAAGGGCTACCTAACGTAAAATGAAAACAAACTTTGAAACAAACATCCGAATGAGTTGCGTATGGGCCGCGACGGGTACGAGTTGGATGGGATCCCCGGGTAGGGCGTGCTGTGCCATACCCGAGCTTGGCTGACCAAGGGTTGGTTCTCAGACAGGGCGGGTCCTCAGTGCCGTTTGTCCACTGCCTGAGTAACCTGGAAAGAAAAACGGGTATGAATGTGTTGACCATGACTTGCAGCCTCTATTTCGCCGAATAGAGGGGCACCTAAAAAACCAAGGGAGCCAAGATGCTCCAACTGAGGACATCACTGAAGTTCTCAGAGATATCTGCGGACAAGCTATTTGGCGTGTGGCCTTACAACTTTGGAAAAGATCTCCAATCAAACCGAAGTTCTCAAAAGTATCTGCGGACAAACTAACGTGTATGTGAGGTGGTCACAATCTTTTCAGCTGAAAAGAAGATGTCCATCCTCCAGCTGAACAATGTACAATCCTGAGACAAACAAACATAAAACGAAGACAAACATACGTGCAGGTTCCATCAGAAAGGACATCGTTTCCCTCAAACGATTCCTATCTTACATCATCTGGACACCTCACTTTGATTCTGCCTCTGTGAACAGGGTCGCAAAGGGGTTGCCGTGTCGGGAGTCAGACACCGTGTCGTCCTGCTCTCCCGGATCCCACACCCTTGTGTGGATCAGGCATGCTATTTTGGAATTGTGTGACCGGGGGTCACTCTCGTCATTGCGGACAAGTCTGTAGGAATTGTCCCTGTGCCATTGTGTAGTGTCGAGTGTGTTGTCGGGGTAGTCGGGGTCGGGTGGTGGTTCTGGATATTTGAGGTAGGTGACTTCCATGGGGTCACTGGAGTCGGGGTCGTAGCTGGTGCAGTGTGGGCTGTATGGCTGTGTGCTGTCGCTGTCTTCAGAGTCAGTGTCAGTCCTGCTGTCTCTGCTGTGGCAGCTTGTGGGCGTGTCGGGGCGTGGTCTGTAGTGGTCTGGGGGCGGAGTCGTGGGCGAGTCCGTGGATGAACTGGTCTGTGAGGGGGATGGTGGAAAAGTGTCTCTGGTGGGCGGGGTGAAGTGTTCTGCTGCATCCAGCAGGACATGGTGAGCATGGTTGGCCTGTGTTCCATATGCCTTTAACTGGTTTATATGGAACCACGCGGTCTTCCCATTAGGATATTTGATCCTGTAAACGGAGGGGCTAATTTTGTCCGAAATTGAGTAGGGACCGGAATATTTTGGTGCCAAAAAACTGCTGGGGTTATAAACAGATAACATTACCTGTTGCCCAACCTGGAATTCTGTGGTGTGTACGGTCTTATTGAAACAGGCAGTACGTTGCTGTCGGCGTTTCCCTAGCTGGACTGCGGCTGCGAGCTGTGCAGACCTCACAGTCTCAACTAGATCTTTAACTGCCTTTTCATGTGTGAGGGCCGTCACTTCGGGGCTTGTCATGTCCAGTCCTAAAAGGAATTCTGTACCTTTCATAGGGCGTCCGGTCATGAGTGTGTGTGGTGTGTATCCTGTAGATGTGGAGACAGTGTTCCTTATGAACATGAGTGCAAATGGGAGCACTGAATCCCATGTGGAATTGTTCTGTTGAACCATTTTCCTGAGGGTAGTTTTTAGGGTCCGATTCATGCGCTCCACAATCCCGCTGGACTGTGGATGATACGCAATATGGAAGTTCTGTTTGATTCCGAATATTGTCAGGACGTTCCTCATGACCCGTCCTGTAAAGTGAGATCCCTGGTCCGAATCGATACTTCGGGGTAAACCCCATCTCGTGAAGATGTGGTGGGTCAGGATCTTTGCAGCTGTCTTAGCTGTGTTTGTTCGTGAGGGAAATGCCTCTACCCATTTGGTAAAGGTATCTATCACCACCAGAACGTATTTATAGCCATTCCTACAAGGGGGCAATGGACCTATAAAGTCGATCTGGAGGTTTGTCCAAGGGCCGTTAACTGGGCGAGTATGCCGAAGTTGTGCTTTCTTAGAATACCGCTCCGGGTTATTCTGAGCACAAATGAGGCAATTCTCAATGTAGTGTGTGACATCAGTCCTAAGATTAGGCCACCAACAGAGTTGCCTGAGGTGCCTCGTTGTTGCATCAATTCCCTGATGCCCGTGTCCGTCATGGAACAAGGCAATCATCTGATTCCTGTCCTGCTGTGGGACCACATAAAGTTGGTCCTTAATGATCACACCCTCATGTGTGGTCAGTGTGTGTTTAAAGTGCTCGTACGCAGGCACAAAGTTTCCCTTGAAAACCTCCCTGAGGTCTCCGTCCTGTTTCTGTGCTGCCACGAGATCTTTAACCTCTGTTTGTGAGACTTGTACTGCGCTCACAGGGGCGCTAGCTGGTGCGCTAGCTGGGGGGGTCCATAAGTGTCCTCTCCTGGAACCTGCCTTAGCCAATGCGTCGGCTTTTACATTCCCAGGGGGTGATGACCTATGGTGGCTGCGAACTTTTATAATGCCGAAGGTCCTGTCCTTCGCTTTGTCTAGGATGTGCTGGAGTAAGGGGGCTGATGGAAGGGGTTTTCCGTCTGCGGAGACAAAACCTCGTGTCCTCCACAGGGGCAGAAAATCTGTTAGGCTATTGCATACATATAAGCTGTCTGAATATATGTCTGCTGGGCTGGGGAAAGAATCGGGGTGGTCCACTATGTACGCTATGGCTGCTAGCTCTGCTGCCTGCGCGCCTAAGTGACCTGGTAACTTAAGAGCTATCTCTTCGAGAGCGCGCCCCTGCGCGTCCTCTACATAGATGCCGCATCCTGTGATACGCTCACCGTTTAAAACCGTGGAGGAACCGTCTACATAAATCCTCAAGGGTCCACACGTGTCTGTGGACTGGGGGCTTTGTTTTGGGTTCCCTATCTTCCTGGGGGGTGTTTTTGCTAAAAAGGGTCCTGTGTTATGCAGGGGAGCTACAATTTCACAGTCATGGGGCTGTCCGGGGTATTGGAGGTTGTCTGCTAAGTATGTGTGTGTGCGTGTCCGTTTTACTGTAATGTCCCGTCCTTGTAAAAGTAGGGTCCACCTAGCTGCCCTAATCTGGCTAACTGAACCGTCCTTCAGTCGACCGTCTAGTAGTAGCTGTGTGGGTGTGTGTTCGGTTAGAATGGTGATGGGGTTTAGTCCGGTTATGTATGAAAAGTACTGTACTGCCCAGAAGACAGCAAGGAGGTGCCTCTCACAGGCTGAAAATCCTTGTTCTACCGGGTCTAACAGTCGGGAGGCATAAGCCACTGGTCTTAGCTGCTCGTGCCGTTCCTGAAGCAACACGGCCGAGAGGGTCAGATCTGTGCTAGCTACCTCGATTGCGTACGGGGAAAGTTGGTCGGGGACTAGCAGCGCGGGTGCTGCACTAAGGGCTCGTTTTAACTCTTCCACAGCGCCTGTATGCTGCGGAAGCCATTCCCAGGGGGCTCCTTTCTTAAGGAGGTCTGAAAGTGGGGCGGCTTTTGTCGCGAATCCGTCTATGTGGTTCCGACAATAGCCAACCAGTCCTAAAAACGACCGGAGGGCTGAAACATTCTGGGGAAGGGGCAATTTGACAATCGAATCAATTCTTTTGAATTCGATCTCGCGTTTGCCGTGCGTGATGACTGATCCCAAATACATCACTTTACTTTCCAATATTTGGGCCTTTTTCGGGTTAACTTTACAGCCAATTTCAGTCAAGAGTTCCAGGAGTTCGGCCAGAAGCGAAATGTGCTCTGCCTTTGTGTCTGTCTGCAGTAGTAGGTCGTCTACATACTGTACCAGACATTCGGGTCGGGAAAATTTTTCTAATCCACTTGCCAGCTGTCGGTGGAAAATGGAGGGTGAATTGTGGAATCCTTGTGGGAGGCATGTCCACGTGTACTGCTGAGTTTTGAAAGTGAATGCGAATTTGTATTGGCACGCTTTTGCCAATGGTATGGACCAGAATCCGTTACTGATATCCAATACCGTGAAGTACTTGGCGTTGAGACCCTGCTTGAGCATGGTCTCGGGACTAGTAGCTACCGTTAGGGCTACTGCGGGGGTTACTTTGTTGAGTTCCCGATAATCGATGGTCAGACGCCATGATCCATCGGGCTTCCTCACTGGCCAAATAGGGGCATTGTTGGTGGAGGCTACCGTTCTCAGTACACCTTGGTCCAACAAGCTACCTATAACTTTTTCTATTTCCACCTCTGCCTCGAGGGGAAATCTATATTGCTTTTGCGGTCGGGGGTCCTGTCCGGTAACATGAACTTGTCCAGTCATTCTGCCACAGTCATGACGGTGACTTGCAAATGCTGTCCTGTGTTTGTTTAGTAGGGCCTTAATTTGTCGGTCGGTGTGGAGTGTAGTCAGGTCGAATGAGTACTCTCCCACTGCGCTAATCCGATTAGCGTAGTCTCCTACTGTGAGGGTGGCTGGGGCTCTGTCTGATCTAGCCATTCGCCAGACACACTGGTTCACTGGGTCGAACGACAAGCTGTGGGCGTTCATAAAATCTATCCCCAGGATGTGTTCTGCCGTCCGGGGAAGATTTACTAGAACTACGGGGTGCCTTGTGCTAATGTTCCCTAGCTGGATCGCTACGGGTGCTGTGATATGTCCCTGCTGCGAGTGTCCGGTGAACCCGCTAAGTGTGATGGTGGAGGTGGTCGGCCACGTGTCTGAGTGTGCCGTGGTTGTGGAGTTAATGGTGGTGCGGGATCCTCCTGTGTCCCACAGTAACTCTATGGGCTTCCCTTTGACTTTCGCTGTGACTACGGGCCTCCCTGATGAGTCCCATAGTGTGTCACAGACCCAAGTGGGGGAGCCCGAACACCGTCAGTTCGTCTCGTCCACATTGGTGGGTCCTGACTGTACTGCTACATTGTGGATGGGTTTTGCCTTACTGCGGTTCAGAGTGCCTGTCTGCTGGCCTCTCTGAGATCGCTGGGGTGCATTACACTCTTTTGCCCAATGCCCTAACTGTCCACAGTTATAGCATTCCTGTCCTTTCTGTTGTGGGCTGCTCTTGCCTTCATTTACCCATGCGGGCTTCTGGTGCTCTCTGACTGCTTGGATATCTGCAGCAGCCTGAGCCTCTTCTGGGGATCTAACTTTTCCTTTTCCCTGAAGCGATTGCTCCCAAGCGCGGGACAATCTTTTCAGGACCCATTTTTCGTTATGGGCCTCTTCTGAGGGGTCATAGCTATTGCAAGCGCTCTGTCCTGCTTCTGTTGCGTGTGAGATAATTGTGCGCGTCCACTTAACCATGTTTTCGCGGGTTAAATGCGCTCTATCTAGCTGTCCGAAAACTGCGCTGAAATGAATCCACAGCCTTCCTGCGAATGCTGTGGGGTGTTCGGATCTCTTCTGCCTGCACTTATTCAATCCTTCTACGGGGTCACCTCTATTGTACCCGATGGCATCTAAAATGGCGGTGTGCATCTCCTCTAGGCTGCCTCCTGCCACGTTCTGTGGGTCGGGGAGGGCTGCTACTACGCTCTGGTCTAAACTCAGCACGGTGAGCTTAACCTGCTCTCTCTCATCCAGGCCGTACATGGTAGCCTGCTGTTTTACTTTAGCGAAAAACTGGTGGGGGTCTGCGGTGGGGAGGAACGGAGTGATCTTTTCACAAGCGTCCCTTAGCTGGGTTACTGTTAAAGGGGTGGTGTAGGTTATGTCTGGGGCGCCTTCTGATTCGGCTTTTCTCTGCGTGGTTACGGGATTCATGGGTGCGGTTATGGTCTGAGCTGTGGGGGGTTGGGGTGCCTGTCGTTTCTGCTGAGCTGCGGGCGCACATGTTCCCTGAACATAACGCTGCGCTGTCTCACTTAATTCCTGCCAATCTGGGGCGTTTTCCCCATCTAACTGAGCTCCAAAGGTGCTTTGGAAGCCATTCTGCACCGAAAGCAGAGATTGCAATTCCGCAATCTGTTTCCTGCATTTCGCGTGGTCAACTGTGCTTTGTCTTTGTTCGGTCGTTGCAGCATGGAGTGCTCTCAAAGCTGCTTTGAGATCAGAACATTGCCTCTGCAATGCCTCCACCTGCTTCTCCGATTCCTGTCTTATCAGAACGGCACGTTGCACGTCCTGATAGGCTTTCTCATACTGGGCCTGGGAACTGCTCAGATGAGCTAGACAAGACTGATGAGCCCTCTTGGCATCATCCACCTCTCTATCCTTCTCTGCCAACTTCCCTTTTAATTCCAGGTTTTCTTTCTCGACGTCCCTGACATCGACCTTACTCATCCTATTCCTCTCTTCTAAATCTGTCCGGAGCGTCCTGATGACCTCCTCTGCGCCTCGCAACTGTGCCAAACAGGACACAATCGCCATCGGCTTGCGTGCTTTACCTAGATTCCTTTTGTGTATTTGAGAGAGGTTCTCCCACCAAGTATGACCTATACTCCCGGGACCTGTCTCCTCATTTGCACAAAACTCTTTCCAAAGGGGCCATCCCTTTCCTTGTAAATATTTGCGGAGTTCCAGCTCCCACGTGGGACACTGGCCTACTCTGCTACTGCTGCTGGTCGCTGCGACCACAAACTTTGCTGGATCCATCAGACGTTCCATTGCCTGCATGGCCATTTCCTCTGACTCTCTTTGTATAATTTGGAACAGGGGGTTGCTGGGGTGGTGTTTCGAGAAAAGGGTACGGCTTACGCTATTTTCCGATCACAAAACTACCGAAAGTTTGTCGCAACAAAAAGCTTTCAGTTTTACCTTACAGCCCTGTTAGTACGCATGCACTAAACACACTTCCGAATTTCGCTTATTATTTTGAACACCTTGAATACTTGTGATCTCTTTCTTTCTCTGCAATTTGGAGTTCTAATTCAAATTTCAGGGTCCTGGACGGTGTGGGGTTTCCACTTACAACAGGGTCCCGGCGGATGTCGCCACTAAATGTTGCACGTTTTACTGTGGGCGTAAAACGCGTTTATTGGAGTGTATTAACACGCCTCCGAGTTCGACGTGTGCTTAACACTACTAGGCTCTGTTCTATGTAATTATTTAGCTCTGGAGTCGCCAGTTGCCGTATAGGCAACGTCACAAGTATTCCAAGGTCAAGTTCAAAGTAATAAAGACGATACACCGATTAGTAAAGTTCAAACGATCAATATTTATTATACAGTTATAATAAATACTCATGCACACACTAAGAGACTAAGCTATAACTAAACTTTAAGTGAACAGAATACTTATCTAACAGGAACAGGCAAGGTCAGAGAACGAGGCCTTCGTCCTGGTTTTGTACTGCAGCCTTCAGCAAGCGTTCTGGTACTTGGGAGTCTAGTGGGCTTGGATCGCGTAGCGAGCGTTGAACTTACGGTTTCGGCGGCTGGTGCTCAACGGCTGGAGTCAGGATGCAAGATGTCAGTCAGAGCCGGAGCACGAGTTTAACAGACCGGGCTCTGTGGGGAATTTGCTTTTATACCCCTCTCTAATGTCCTTGCCCCCTTCTAGGCGGGCTCTACCTTTCGGTACCGATTGGAACGTTTCCAAACGGCTACCTTCGAAATCCTCCAATGCGGGGCTTCCCTCGATGTTGGGGGGTGGTTTCGATATTCGTTACTCTGGTGCCATCCTGTCTGCTCCACCAATTAAGTGCTACATTGAGATGGAAATGTTGCCATTGTGTGTGCCTGGATCTGGGCCGCCTCATCAGAATGTTAAGCGCTTTGCCATTAACACCTTTGGCTTGGAGATCTGCACCTGGCCAGAAAACTGGTTTGCTGCTTGCAAAATGCTAATTAGTTGAGAGCAGGCTGTCTGTTCTCACTAAGCAGGCTTTCCCTGCTGTCTTCCATTTTAGTTTGGCTCAGTGTCCATTTTGCGTGGCCAGCATGGCTACAGGCAGATATATGGAATTAGCCATGATCTCATTGAATGGCGGGACAGGCTCGAGGAGCTGAATTGCTTACTTTGTTCCTATAATTTTTTTTTCCAATAAATACAATACATTACCCTGAATCACAAAAGAAAGCAGCACCTATACCTTCCTGGGGAAACTGCTTGGATATTTTTCTCAAATTATAGTTACTGAAGAAATCGCGTATGAAGCAGATTGTTCTTCAGTATTACAATAACACATTCTATACAATTAGCCAAGTAATGTAGAGATGGGAAGATACTATATGGACCTTAGTATGACTTAAGTGAGTGAGCCATCTGCATAATAAGAATAATAATATCATAAATTTGTTTTGATTGTGTGCCTGAGTTGCATTTGGCCAATTTTTGCTGGAGTTGAGCATCTAACAGCATTTTTTGTTAGTTAGACCTGTACTTGCCCATTTAAGTTTTTTTATTTATTCGCATGGTAAGTTACAGACATTGTGAGCTCATGAAGGTGCAGTGATAGATACTGGGTATCTGATTAAAATTGGTGATGCACAAGAGGCCAGAATTAGAGGATCACATATCTCAGAGAATTGTGGGACTGGGAAGATTATAGAGATAGAAATAAGCGAGGCCTTGCGGGTAGAATTTTGACTGATCAAATCAAACAGCATATTCCTTTGGTTATTTGTAGCAAACAGTACAGAGTGTACTCAACTAGCCTTGCTTGCAAAGCACAAAAGCTAAATGTCTAGAGTAGAAGTGATTCTGCGATTGGGCAGCACTTGCTGAATAAACCTGAGTGTGCTAATAGCTACATTAACAGTCAATTTGAAAAAATAAATCTGTGAGCTCATAACATAGCTCATTCACACCTTAATTGAAGCAACATATATTCATACTCAAGGACCCTTTTTCTGCAAACTAAAGGAATATGTTCAACTGTGAGCCTTTTCTGAATTTCTCAGGAGCTTGGGAGCCAATAGTTCCCTGTTGCTTTCTCCTTATCAATACCTCGGCCTTGTCAATAATAATAATAATAATAAAAATCACTTATTGTCACAAGTAGGCTTCAATGAAGTCACTGTGAAAAGTCGCCACATTTCGGCGCCTGTTCGGGGAGGCCGGTACGGGAATTGAACCCGCGCTGCTGGCATTGTTCTGCATTACAAGTCAGCTATTTAGCCCACTGTGCTAAACCAGCTAAACCAACCTCGCCTAATCAGAATTGACGTGCCAACCAACCAGCACCCTTTTTTCCTGCAGTATAAATTGTTTGAAATTTGGCATTCTTGCTTTTGTCATGAGGAGTGAAAGATGGATACTTGTCTCTTTTCAGCAATAAAAAATTTATAATTTAATGCACTTATTATGGATGACTGTGGGTAACCATTTTTGCTTTCTTCATATTGTAACAAAGTTAATCCCCAAGCAAAGCACAAGCAACATTTGGTAGTTGCCAGACGCAGACAAGAGTGGTGCAGGGGCAGCCAATGTTTTTCTACTAATGCAGTTTTTGAGTACATTCTTGTCAATTTATTATTTTGATTTTGTTTGTTCGGAGTGGAATGAGGGTTGATTTAATGCAGTAATTTGGATGGCTGAATGAATTTAATTCTTTTCACGTTAATACTCTGTGCTGTTTAATTCAAATTAATTATTTAAATTACTTTTAAACTTGTATTCTTACACTGAAGCAACTTTCATTTAACAGATATAAATTGTATTTTAATTACCAAATGTAGAACCAGTCATTATTTCTTATTAAGATTAAAATATTTTTAGACAGTTATTAGACTTAGTTCTGTCCAAGGTATTCAACATTTCACTTTTAAATTGGATAGATAAATTCTTATCTCCAGCTTGCAGTATTGCCTTCAAAGGCTGAAAATAAATTATATAGGTAATAATTTTATCTTATTGCTTCAGTATATTCTGGGCTATCTGATTTTACAACAATTATCTTGGTAATAATGTCAAATAGGAGATTCAGTACAGCTGTATTGGGACAAACTTTGTGTCGTTGGCTCATACTCCGTTGAACCAGCTAAGAAGAAACCTAGAGTTAGAAAATTGTTCTCCTTAATAGAGTGAGAAAATATTTGGAGGAAAGTACTTTTCTGATCCATTCTGAGGATTTCTTGGTATGAATAATGCATTTTCAGTTCTGCAGAAACTCATCATTTGGGGCCCTTCTGTCATGTTTCTCTGGCTCCCTGCTCTGGTTTGGGTGCTGATTTTCTTTGTAAAATGCGGCTTGATCATTTTTAAGTTATTGCTTCCATGAAGCTCCGTGCAGGGCATGTTCTGCCAAATACCTCTATGTTGGTGGAAATTATTTGAAATGTAGTTTTTTTTCAAGAAAACTAGAGTTATTTTTTTCCTGCTTGATTTTTGAGTTTGGACCAGAATATTGATTTGTACTAAGATGAGAATTCAGTGTTTTTGCTAACTATGAAAACATTTGGGAGCTTGGAAACTGCTTATATGACTTGTCTTCTTGTGAATTTATGAATGAAGTCATAAAGTTGATTTAAGCACAAGCTAAACTTGCATTTGGGGGAATCAGAAGAATAAACATTTCACTGATTGTATATTGATACGGTGAAGTTGATCTTCTGATGTTCAGGTTATAAATGCATCATCTGGTCTATCATCTCTCTGACTATGGAGTACTTCTTGCCAGAAATTGAAGCATTTGTATATTATAAATATTAACATTTTTTCACTAACCCAAATATTTAGTAATTACTCATTAGCTTTTTTACAAAATAAAGTACCATAAATCCATAATTAGTTTTTGATTAATGCTTTCAATTCATAAACCATATTAATTGGTTCTAACCCTTTCTCATGCAATGCCAAGTCTGTTTATTCTGAGATAAGAATGTTAAGTAGATTGAACTCTGCATCATCTGCAATGTCAACAGATTCCTCCAATTCACTCAAGACTGCCTTATTTGATCTTTTACCCATAACTCTGTGTGTTATCTGTGCATCAGTTTCAGAGATGCCCACAGTACTGTTGAGCAACTTCATGCTCCAAACAATCCATGAAAGCGAATGCGGCATCTTGAAAGCCCATGACAGTGATAGATTCATATTTGCAAGACAGACTTTTGATTGCCTGATGTTGCATTTCCTTTTCACCAAATTGCTTTCCCCTGGGCAATGCGAAAACCATTGGCCATTCATATGCTAATAACAAATCTCAGTTTTGAAGACTTTGATGTTTGGACCAACCTTCAGCTTCTAAAAGAAATCAGCTACAAATTGGGCCATACTCTATTCTGCTCTACATCACTTCGGGAGAGAGAGTCGGTTGTGCCAATTGGACTTATTTCTTGTAATGAGGCAGTGCCAAGTGTCTGGATGAGTCTGTTGGAGGTTAGAAATGAGGCAAAGCAGGAAGCTGGAGGTTACCAAGAAGAAGCCAAGCCTGGAATGTCTAGGACAGTGAGGTCCAAGGGGAAAAGTAAAAAATATGAAAGAAATAGAAATAATGAGCTCTGGCCCCAAGAGGCAGCCAAAATGAACATGCGGGGAGTGCTTAGTGACAGAAATTGAGGCATTTATGTTCGTTAACATGGAAAAATCAAGTTGCGTAAGTTTGGTATGCTGCAATTATTAGGATCAATAAAAATATGATACTAAACAGAAAATAGATATCCTCTGGTGGGATAAGAACATGGTTGATCGGATTGTGGCCTCAACTCTACTCTACTCCCTATAACCTTTGGCTCGCTTGTTAATTTTGCACCCAGAGGGTGGTTGGAATCTGGAACTTACTGCCTGAAAGGATGGTAGAGGTGGGAACCCTCACAACATTTAAAATGTAGTTAGATTAGCGCTTGAAATGCCATTGCATACAAGGCTGTGGACCAAGTGCTGGAAAATGGAATTTGAATAGTTAGGTGCTTGATGGTTGGCACGGACGTGATGGGCCGTAGGGCCTCTTGCCATGTTGTAAAACTCATATGACTCTGTGCAAGGGTCCTTCCTGCTGATTCACTTATTTTTCCCTTTAAAAAAAATTTTTTGCCGTTACTATTTTTGATCCATGGATGTTTAATGGACATGTATCTTTAAGTCAAGCAGCAGAGAGAATGAGGATATCAAGAAGTTGCAATATAGTATATGGTGCTGCTAGCTTTGGACAACAGAACCCTGACTTTGTGGCTCCCGAGAGATAGAGGTGGAACTCTGTTCGATTGATTGGCTGGTGGCCAATGAATTGGCCAAAAGGCCATATTCTGCCTGATAACAGGTGGTGACTGGATCCTACCTGAGTGGAATGATTTCCAGACACCTCATGAAAGCACACGGGGACAAGGACCTGCTCACTCTCCATTCTCTTTCTCAGATGTATTTCTGAGCCTACAGAGAACCTGAATGAATGAATCTACAGTGAAACCATTACAGGCTGCAAGCAGAGACCTGAGTCTGAAAGCTTACTTTGAAGGAAGATCTACTTAAAGACAGCCATCTGAAACAAATACATTTCTTTCCTTTGACTTATTTTCACTCCTCTCCTCCCCTCTGTGTTTGTCTATTTTGCATGTATGCATGTATAGAGAGTGGGGCAAGTTAAAGTGGGGGATTAGGAATTAGATAATTAACCAGTTGTATTTGCTGCATATTCCGTTATCATTCTTGCTATGAATAAAAATTAATTGGTTTAAATCTGGTGACTGTAATTATTAGACAGCCAAAGGTCAAAGACTTTGGGTATTTTTCTAAGAATTATTGGTTAATTCAATGATGTTGAGACTCCGGGACGAGGGGGCTGGAATTGACCGCGCCCTAGCCTAGAATGTCGTAATATAAACAAAAATTTATGTAACACGGCCTTAAAAATATTCAACTGGTCTGGCTCCACAGCTCCATGGGGAAGAAATTCCACAGACTGATCACTCTCTCTTCACTTCTGTCTTTAAGGGGAGACCTCTTATTTTTAAACTGTGTCCCCAGTTCCAGTCTGCCCACAAGAGAACAATCATTCAGTGTCAACCATGTCAATTCTGCTCAGGATCTTGTATGTTTTAGAAAGTTCACCTCCTTTTTCTAAACTCCAATAGATGCAGGACCAACCTGTCCAGCGTTTCATCAAGATAATGCCCTCATTGCCTGATTAATTTGAGTAATCCTTCTCTGAACTGCTTCTCATGCAATTTCTGAAGTAAGGAGATCAAAGCTGTACACACTAGTCTAAATTTAGGTCGGCATGGTAGCACAGTGGTTAGCACTGTCCCAGGGACCCAGGTTCGATTATCGGCTTGGGTCACTGTCTGTGCGGAGTCTGCACGTTCTCCCCGTGTTTGCATGGGTTTCCTCCGGGTGCTCCTGTTTTCTCCCACAAGTCCCGAAAGGCTGCTTGTTAGGTGAATTGGACATTCTGAAATCTCCCTCAGAACAGGCGGCAGAGTGTGGCGGCCAGGGGCTTTTCACAGTGATTTTGTTGCAGTGTTAATGTAAGCCTACTAGTGACACTAAACTATTATTATTATTAAATGTTGGTTAGCTCAGTTGGCTGGTTTGTGATGTGGAATAATGCCAAAAGTGCGGGTTTAATTCCCGTACTGACTGAGCTTATTCATGAGCTTCTCAACCTTGCCCCTTGCCTAAGGTATGGTGACCCTCTGGTTAAATCACCACCAGTCAGCTCTCAAAGGAGAGAGCTGTCTATGGTCCTCTGGGACTGTGGCAACATTTTTACAGCTGCAACAAAACTTCCATTCTTTTATACTCCATTCCACTTGCAGTAAATGACAACATTCCATTTGCCTTCCTAATCATTTGCTGCATCTGGATACAAACTTCTTGTGATTCATGTCCCACAACCTCTATCCATTTAAATAATATATTGCTTTATTGATAAATGGGTTACTCACAGGTTTGCAAACTAACTGGTGGGGTGCCACAGGGATCAGTATTGGGACCGTAGCTATTTACAATTTAGGGGGCACAGTTTCAAACTAAGGTGAAGACTTTTTTTCTCTCAGCCGGTCAGTAATCTTCGGAAATCTCTACCCCAGAGAGGTGTAGAGGTTGTGTCATTGAATGTATGCAAGGTTAATTTAGGCAGATACTTGAGCTTGGGAAAGTGAAGGATTGTGGGGGAAAGGGAGGGGAGTTGAGGAAGATCAGTTCACCCACTATCTTATTGCATGGGAGTAGAGTCAATGGACTATATGGTCTCTCTTATGTCTTACTATTTGGATTTCTTGCAGAATATAAAACTTTGGCAACAGTGTGAGTATTGTCAGACCTGTGATAATTGGCGCATGCTTAGAAGGATCTGGTAAGTTTGGACCTATGGATTTCCAAAGCTCTCCACCACTGGGATTTTCCATGTATTATGTCTGGGTCTATTGTAGAGATGGCTATGATTAGTTAACACGCCATTGTCATGTCATGTGACGACCAGGATGGTAGAAGGCAAATTAGATGGACCTTAGTCTTTTTCATTCAGCAATTTTTGTGTTCCAAATTAAACAGTCTATTATTTTCATGCTAAAATAAGCATGAGTTAGACATGCTAGTATGAATTTTCATATATGTTGTTTTATGCACTCCTGCACTGACTGAATTCCTTCAATAATAGTTAGGAAGATAGCAACAATTTGAAGTATGATTGCAAAAATACCAATCACTGATTGCAGGGTGGCACGGTGGTTAACACTGCTGTCTACGGCGCTGAGGACCCAGGCTTGATCCCGGCCCCGGGTCACTGTCTGTGTGAAGTTTGCAAATTCTCCCCGTGTCTGCATGGGTTTCACCCCCACAACCCAAAGGTGTGCAGATTAGGTGGATTGCCCATTAAAAAATATATGTATATATTTATTAAAAAAAACTAATCTCTGTTTGTTGCTGCTTAGTTAATCAGTTGCAGAATTAGATAATCCTAATGGTGGAGAAGGAGGCCATTTGGCCCATCATGTCTGCACTGGCTTGCTGAAAGAACAATCTACATAATCCCACTTTCCTACCGTAACCCCATAAACTTGCTCATTATTTCTTTTCAGATAGCAATCTAATTCCATTTTGAATACATCAAGCAAACCTGTTGCCAATGCCCCCTCAGGAAGTTTGTTCCAAACTGCAACCAACCACTAGGTGAAAAATTCTTCCCATGCATCACTTGTACTCCTTTTGCCCATTATTTTGCCCTCTGGTTCTTGACATATTCTTGAGAGGGGGCAGTCTCTCACTAGCTATCCAGTCTATGCCCCTCAGTCATTTGACGTTCCCTAGTAATTTTCTTCATACAAATGTTTGCCTCTATTTTAAAGCTGGAAACTAACATACCAGATATTGTAAAGTAACAAGTTAACCACAAGACTTGTTGACATAACTTATAGGTTAATTTATTAAAAGATTAAATTACAAATCTTCGGCAACTTACTCAGGATGCTTAATAAGTGGCTTAAGTAGCCTGTCTGTCCATCTCAGGGATGTTAGTCTATATCTCCAGTATTAGGAAGTAACAAAGTTTAGCTAAACTTAAATTACCTCGGATATATTGTTTGGAAAATCTGATTTTTTTTTGCCAGATTTTCAATCATATAATTCCACAAAAGGTCTTGTCTTTTATATTAGTGCAGATATTGGAATTGTAATGAATACTGCACTTGCTTTGTTGAGAGCAGAGGTTGGGAACCTTAACTCCTGACATACTTTGGCTGTTTTGTCTTTGTGCTGCACATGTGCAGTTCTGGATTTCGAGTTATTTGGGCCAGCATGCCTGTGCAGGAAGAAAAACAAAAGTGCAAAAACCCAGGAGAATGGCAGCGGAGCAAATGTCCCAGACGGGGTACAGCGAGAGATCCTAAAGGGAGAGGGGACAGTTCAGTTTAAAAAATGAGGATTCAAACAGGAAAAAGCCTCCGAACAGCAGACTAAGTGAATAAAACACCTAAAGGTTGGCGACTCTGTGCTGCCGGCTGTTGGGCAAAGATGCCTCTTTGGAGCAGTTGTGCTCTGCTCACTGCAGCCGAAGATCTGAAGTTGTGCTTGTGAGTTTGTGTTTGAGTGGTTATTCGGGAATCTAAGGGAACGGAATCTCGGGAGACTAGATCGAAACTCTGCGAGTTGGGCCATTGTTGATGCTGTTGTTCAAGGTGGAGCGGCTTTTGAGGAGAATCCCCAGGTTTGATCTCAGTCGGTGAAGACTGGAATTTCTCATGCGTGAGACAGAGTTTCAGTGAGATTGGTTGACTGTGTTTACTGTCATTTGGGTGGGTTGTTGTGAAATCTTTGGACTCTGTCTTGGGATTGTATCTGTCATTTATTGTGTTGTGTGAAAGCTTTCAATCACAGTTTGCTTGTTAATTCACATGTACCTCATATTTGCCCTGAATGTTAAGAGTATTAGATAGCTATTGTAAATTTGTCTGATCTTTCTGACCTTATACAGTTAAGTTTATTTTGTTTGTTCAAAACTCGTGATATCTTTTCACTTTATTCACTAGGCAAGTGTCTTGAATCTCAAACTTTGTCTACTTTAAATAAAACAGTTCCTAACTGTTTCTTGTGAAAAACATGAGGATAATAAGATAAATTGTGTACTCTTGCAGGATTTCAAATCGACTGAAGAGTGTTGATACTTGCTGAAATTACGGTCGATAAGATCTCCACGGTGAATTATACTGTAATGATTGAAAAGCCGAATGGCTTTGTCAATTGCTGTGACTTTTCTGGCGAGCGAAGATTTATCCTTGAGTGATTTGCAACAATTAAGCAGGAGTAGGTTAGTTACACTAGCAGCAGAGCTGGTATTCAAGTTAAAAGCAGGGACTATGAAAGCAGAAATAACTGAACTAATAGAACAGCATCTGAGATGGGAGGAAGAAAAAATTAATCCAGATAACGATTTAATTGAGTTAGCTAGCTGCAAGTAATGCAGCTTGAGATAGAAAGTGATAGAGAAAGGTAGAAATAGAATTGAAAAAGTTTGAACTGGAAAAAGAAATGGTTATGCAAAAGCTTGAGCTCCAGAGACAGAAAATAAATGAGATAGCATGAATTGCCCAGAGAAAAGTCTAGTCACTGAGATGAGGAATCGCGTCCCATTCTGAGCTTTAATATCAGTAGGAAGTCTTACAACACCAGGTTAAAGTCCAACATGTTTGTTTCAAACACTAGCTTTCGGAGCACTGCTCCTTCCTCAGGTGATTCACCTGAGGAAAGAGCAGTGCTCCGAAAGCTAGTGTTTGAAACAAACATGTCGGACTTTAACCTGGTGTTGTAAGACTTCTTACTGTGCTCACCCCAGTCCAACGCCGGCATCTCCACATCAGAGCTTTGATATAACAAAGGGTTTTTTGCCTATTGCTTAAATTCACTGAAGATTGAGTTGAGAGATATTTTATCTAGTTAGAAAGGCTACAAAGCGCAACTGGCCAAAGGAGGCACTGACTCTCATTTTGCAAAGCATTTTGGCTGTGGATGTGTATTGTATATTCTAATCCATTGGCAGAACAGTATTCAGATTGAGGTAGTTAAAGCTGCAGTATCTAGTGCTTACGAGCTTGGTCCTGAAACATATCAGTCAAAATTTTGGATTTTAAAGAAAAAAACATTTGTAGAATTTGCTGGGGAGATGTATTGTGGGATTGGCGGTTTTGATCACTGAAGTTAAAACAAAATTTTGAGGGTGTGAGGGAGTTCATGATACTGGAAGAATTTTTAAACAATGTGACAACAGCCTTTAGGTCATACCTGGAAGACTGAAGAGTTTCTAAGATATGGGAAGCAGCAGTTCTGGCAGATGGGTATCAATGTGGCAGTTAGTGGGCATTTGTAAACTCACAGAGAAATAGAAGAGTCTAGCTTTGTGGAGAAGACAGAAGCTATTCCACGCAAGAAAAATGATAGTGTAGAGGATAAAAGTGATCAAAGAAACCAGTAAGCTCTTGTATGGCATAAGACAGGACATTTCAAAGTGCATTTTTGGAAGCTGAACAGTAAACTTATGGCAGCAATAGGAATAGAAGTCTTTAGAAAAGTGTGTATCCAAAAAGAAAATAGGTATTTAAATCATAGAAATAGTACAAGGGACAAACATTCCTTCAGAACCTACTGGAAAGGGCGATAAGGTTCTGGATAGTGAACAGAATTCCTCCTTGATACTGTTGAAGTGAGTCTGGCTTCTGGAGGTTTTAGAGATTTTGTCTCGAAGGGAGGTGTTTGTTTACTCCTCCAATGAAACAAATAAATTCATATTTTGAGAGATGTTTGGACAGATAAATCATTGATGGTGTCTGATGATACAATTCCAGATGGTTGATGAAGAAAAATGTATTGATAGGATGCATTAATGTGAATTATGAACCTATTCCCTTACGTAAAGCGAAATTGCGAAGTAACTTGGTAAACTGTGGCACCTTTTCCTAGTTTTTCTATTGAGGCGATAGATTTTATAGTGGATACTGATTTGGCCAACAGAGATGTTAACTTCAAAGTGGGGTATATGCAAGAAGTTGACTCCACAGGGTGGATAAAATCAAAGGGAAAATTGGTATATCCAGAGCACAATGACTGGGGAAAAAGGGAGACAAGGACAAACACAGACAGCAACCATCAGCCACACTCAGCTGCAGATACAGTCTGCCAAAACAAGTTATTGCTAAACCGGCAGCCGGCTAAGATCAAAACAAAACCGAGCAGATTTCACCTTCGCTGAAACTGAAGACCGTTTTCCCACAGGTGTGCATGATTTGTTTGTTGGCTTTAGCCTGCAGAGTTATATAATATTGGATGGTGTTTGGGAACAAAGGGGTGTCTCTGAGTTCATAGATTATAGGTAGTTGGAACGAAGGGGTCATTTCATGTAATACTGTGTGGATAGCCATCAGTGTACTTACATGTTGTAGTGTGTTTTAATCTTGTGCTTTTTTTCTTTTAAGTTAATAAATATTCTTTATTAATTGTTCACAGAACAACTGAACTATTCCAGCCTGGTTCACACATGTGTCTCACAGTATACCAGATTGAAACTATACACCACTAAGAACCGGTGTCCCAAGTTACCCTTCTGGGTTTTGGGATACTCTCACGCTTAGCATCAGTAGAGTTCTTAACAGAATATTAGCAAAGCCATACTTGCATTTATGTATTGCTCTGTGACAGATGATTATTTTGGCAAGATCCCTGATGATTTACTAATTTCGAATTTGGAGTAAATTATTTTATTTTTAAAATAAATTTAAGAGCACCCAATTCATTTTTTTTCCAATTAAGGGGCAATTTAGGGTGGCCAATCTACCTACCCTGCACATCTTTTTGGGTTGTGGGGACGAAACCACACAAACATGGGGAGAATGTCCAAACCACACGGACAGTGACCCAGAGCCGGGATCGAACCTGGGACCCCGGTCGTGTGAGGCAGCAATCTAACCACTGCGGCACTGTGCTGACCTTAAACTTGGAGTAAATTATAACATTGCGATTGTCTGATGCTTTCAGTGGGTTAAGTCGGGTGGTGGTAGAGTGTTAAAAATTTAGTTTTCGGTGCTCAGTCTTTAAAATGATTCACTAATGTTAACATCCGTCTGGAAACCAATTGTGTCTCTGATTTTATTTTTATCTTGTATGTCTTTGGGAAGCCTGTCGGCTGTGTGCACATTTAATAGATTGGAAACCTTGAAGTATTATTTTAGCAATTCTTTTGAACTAATATGATGTTGTTGCAAATCTAGGCACAATTTTCATCAACAAGTTAAACATCAATTGTGTTAAATCATTTGGATGATGAAGTATTCTAATTTTCTGTATTCATGAAGATTGCATTTTACATGCCGGATAAACATCAATGAGTGCCAATAATTTCAGACTTTTGTAGAACATTTATTCAGATGGATTTTGTCGCATTCCTTGAGAAATGCATTTATTTCTTGCTTTATAAAATCGCATTCTTCGCCTCCTCACACACATGCGTACGGACACACACACACCTTTTTGATTTTTAGTGTTTACAGGAGTTTCTTGTTAAGTTGGCATATTTGTGGTGAGGTCATGCTTTGACTGCCAAGTTGCAGCTGTTGGTAGATGGAAATTGGATGTTGTGGAGAGAGCAAACAGTATGCTCCCAAACATCTGTGTTTTCATGTTGAGAAATGAACAGGAAGGATAAATCCGCATGTCATCTATTGAGCTTGTGTGCATTATAGGAGATTATTGGGCAGAAATAACTGCCTGTTTGCGAAGCTAATTCAGAAGACTTTTGGCACACATGTTAATAAATTGTATATGTTCATTTATGCAAAATGCTACTGAAACATTCAAAGTTGTTTTCATATTTTATACAAAAATGTATGTGTGATTTCAGGAGGTCAGAGAAATGGGAAGACCCGTATTTAACATGGGGAAATGTGAAGTGATGCAGTTTGGAAGGAAGAACTAATATAAAATAATGGTACAATTTTAAATGAAGTACAGGAATAGAGTGAATTGAGGTTTGTCCACAAATCTTTGAAGATAGCAGGGGATATTGATCAGGCGGTTTAAAAATGTTCACTGCTTTATAAATAGCCATAGAGTATAAAAGCGAGGAGTTATGTTAAATATTCATAAACCACTGGTTAGGCATCAGTTGAAGGGAACAGAAGAGCTCCTACGGGACTGCTTGGAGTCAGTGGACTGGTCCATATTTAAGAACTCAGTGACCAATCTAAACGAGTATGCTGCCATCGTCACAGACTTTATCAACAAATGTGTAGACGACTTTGTGTCAAAGAACGTAGTTCCCCAACCGGAAATCATTGCCTAATCGGGAAATTGACTCTCTACTGAAGGCCAGTTCTGAGGTGTTCAAGTCAGGTTTGTGCCCATGCAAAATCGTCATTTGCAAGGATTTAAATTTCATTTGTTGGTTGGGCATTTCATGCTACCCCTTCACGATGCTCCACTCCTCTCGGGTAGAAGTCATGCAGGCGCGAATTGATGCACATATTTGCAAACTGGGAGTAGAAGCTATGGCTGTTGAGGAAAAGCGAGAGGCTAAACAAACTCTCAAAAATTGAGAGTTTAATGAGAATCAAGCGCTATTCTGTTCCAGTGGGAAAACTTAGGGCGGGATTCTCCGGTCGGCCGGAGAATCAAAGTTCCCAACCAAATGGGGGGGCGATGCCGCTTTGCCGATGCTCCGCCCCCTCAAAAGCACCGTACTCGGAGAGTATGCCATGCGACGTATCAACGGCCTCAGAATATTGCCTGCACCCCGATACTCTGCCCCCGACCGGCTGCTTTCCAGATGGCGTCTGTCACGTGTGGTCTCATCCGTCGGGAACTCGGCGTGGCTGCTGTGCCCCGCCATAGTCGGGAGAGGGCCAATCCGCAGGCAGGGAGACTTTATCGGGGCTGGGAGCACTGTGCGGGGAGGGCGGGGTGGTCCAGGGCGCATGAACCGGCCAAAGGGGCGGCTCTATTTCGCAGGCCAGGTCCGCGAGCGGCCGACGCCATGTTCCACGGCACTGCCGCCGAGCGCATGCGCGGCCTCGGACCCGGCAATTCTCCGGGCCGTATCGGCAGCTAGAGCCGGGCGCTCTTCGCTGCCGGCATGCTAGCCCCCAGCGACATGCGATCGGTGGAAATCGCAAAATATTCGGGCGTAAAACGCCACCGTTCCCAAGCCGGCATGAGGACATAGCTTCACAATCGGAGAATCCAGCCCATAGTCTCCCAAACAGAGTATCCGGTGCTTTGTGTTTGAGTAAGTGCAGAAATGTTTCGGGCGGTTCGAAGGAACATTGTTTCAGCGGCACAGTAAAAGAACAGAAAGTGACCACCTTTCACTGTCTGAGGGAGACGTTAGGTGTATTATTCCATCCCTGTACTGTCCAACTACATTTTACAGGCAGTACACTGGAGGCCACATTTCCCCTTTTGCCACTCCTTTTTCCCCCAAAATTATTTGAGGACTGAGAAATGGTTTTGCATAATTAGAAGCCTGCTGTCTAACTGATATAATCCTACTGATATTTAATGGGAAATTTTGCATATTCTTAAGATCATCCTGAAGTTACTAAGAGTAAAAGCAGTGGTCCAAAACTTCAACTTTGGAAAAGCTGAAATCTTCATGTAAAATAATCATAAATGCACACATCTTTTTTGGGTAAGAATAATCAAGTTATTGGCAAAATACAATTTTCTAAATGTTTATGTTCTAGACCTTTAGTTTTAGTCCATCCTTGCCTGAGTAAGGGGGGGGGGCAAAATTTAAAAATTTAAAAAAAAAATTTTGGATTCAATTGTTTCAACCAAAAATCTGCACATGATCAAATCATAACGAATACATCTGAATCATAACAGCAAGTGTATGATTTCACTTACTAGGCAGAATCATTGGGGTGGTGTGCATTCTGTCCCTTTGTCCACTGCTTGACTAAGGGTGTTTTTCAGTCATAAAATTCATACAGTACAGAAAGAGCCCTTTCGGCCCATTGAGTCTACACCGACCCTTCAAATGAGTACTCTACCCATATTCACTCACCCAACCACCTCTCTCTACCCCCTACTCCCGTAACCCCAGAACCTAACCTGCACATCCCTGGACAGTAAGGCGCAATTTAGCATGGCCCAACCACCTATCCGACACTTTGGACTGTGGGAGAAAACCGGAGCATCCGGAGGAAATGCATGCAGAGACGAGGAGAATGTACAAACTTCACACACGCAGTGACCCAAGGCCGGAATTTAACCCGGGTCCCTGTCGCTGTGAGGCAGGAGTGCTAGACACTGTCCTTCCCTCTGCCGTGCAATAGAAATTGCTTTTCAGAAATGGAGATTGGCACTCGGGTTGTGGGGAGGGAGTGCATTAAAGCTCCACACATGCCTTTCTTCCATCATTTGAAAATCCTCTTTCATGACTTTCTTTCATCTTCCCTCGACAGTACTAAAATGCAGCCAACAAAGCAATGTTAGTGAGAGACTGGGGGATACTCTGACCCTTCTGGTATCCATGTGCATAGCAGTTACAGAACATTTCTAACATAACAGTAAACACTTACATTGAACAGTATTCCATACACGGAGTTTATGAGAAAAACTGTGGCTGGCAAAGGTGACGTAGTAGTGAAGGAATGAAAGAGAAAAGATTATTAGAGGTTTTTAAAACTTACAGAAGATTACAGAACTCAATTTTCTAAATGGAAAAGGTAACATGCCAGTTTTCTATTTAAATTCAATACTTCAAAAAGTTCTTGTAGACTTGGTGACTTAATCCACTGGTGACTTCTGACTTAGTCAGTTGTCTTTTTTTGATTAGCCATGATGTGGAGATGCCGGCGTGGGACTGGGGTGGTTTTTTTTTGAATAGTTATCTGATATTGCATCACTGCATTTTGTATCCTGTTATTGTATCTCCCTGTTTGATTTTTTTTCCATGGGCTATAATAAGCATTTTCTGGGTTATAGTTGATATGTTATGTCAAGTTGACCTTGGTAACTTAGTTTTCTTTACTTAATCTGCCTAACATTTTGTAAAAGGGCCAACTTGCTAATGGCCACACCCTAAACAGTGCTGCTAAGATAGAATGCATCATAGCGTCATTACAAACGCAGAAAAGGCCTTTCAACTGGCCATCTGTGGAGAAATCCAGTCAGCCCCTTTCCCCACTCTGTCCTCATAATCCTGCTCTGAAGGGCAACTAGAGATGGGCATTAAATGCTGGCCCAGCCAGCGATGTCAACATCCCGTAAAATGAATTAAAAGAACATTATTTCCCTCCTCAAATGTAATTTACTCCATATAATTTTCTTTTTAAATCATTAAACGTATCTGCTTACATCACCCTTACGACAATGAGTTGCAGGTGATCGTCATTTGCTGCATGAAAATAAATTCTTCCCACATCCTCCCTGGTTCCTTGCTCAGGAACTGGTTTAGCACAGGGCTAAAGAGCTGGCTTTTAA
The DNA here is from genome assembly GCF_902713615.1 of Scyliorhinus canicula. Classification (NCBI taxonomy): domain Eukaryota; kingdom Metazoa; phylum Chordata; class Chondrichthyes; order Carcharhiniformes; family Scyliorhinidae; genus Scyliorhinus; species Scyliorhinus canicula. The sequence continues at coordinate 60,633,012 of NC_052151.1, read as the reverse complement.
AGCAGACCACGGCAGGCCAGCAGCACGGTTCAATTCCTGTATCAGCCTCCCCGAACAGGCGCCCAAATGTGGCGACTAGGGGCTTTTCACAGTAACTTCATTTGAAGCCAACTTGTGATAATAAGCGATTTTCATTTCATTTTTTTTCATTTCAAAACCTTGCCTATCATTTTCAAAGATGTATAGTCATCTCCCTCTTGGAAGTTCCCAGCTAAGGGTTTATGTGACAATTGTCCAGAAGCACCAACTTCCTCTGGACAATTGGACTGCACTGGGAACCATCTGACAAAGTGATTTAAATTGTAATAGTTCTCTGCCAGTGTGACATTAATAGTTACTCTAAAAATAGTAGAAGAAATAAAAGCACATCTAGCTTGAGCATAACTATTTTAAACACCCAAACCGGTCCCTGCATGGGATACCCTCGCACTCCCGACCCGACAGGAGACTCTTCTTCCCCGCATGCACGCACTCCCACACATCCACTTGCTTTGGACACTGACCTTCTCCCTGGCCTGTTATTATCAATGGGATCTTTAAAGTTACCTGCTTTACAGCAGCTCGCACCGTAAGAAAAGGAGCCATGTCCTAATCCTTTTGGACACCGACACCGGGCCCTGGGGCCTGCTTTTCTGCCTGAATATCTCACCAAGTCTGAGTCAGGAAGGTGGGGAGAGACTGGCGTGTAGCTGGGGGCTAGCATGCCGGCGGCGAAGAAATTTAGCACAGGCAAGTGGACACTGAGTGGCAATGTGACGCTGATTGCCACTCCAAGGTTGTTATATCCCATTGTGAACGGCAGTGACCACATCTGCAGCAAGTGTTGGTTGCTGGAGTTCAGGAGTGCAGGAGCCTCAGCCCTTGACCTTGTCCAACAGGTATGAGATTCTTGCTCCTGTGCGGATGAGGAAAAGGGCTGTGGACAGGATGAGCCAGCTGACCACGGTACCATGGTGCAAAAGGCCATTCAAGAGGGGGGAACAAAAAGACAAGTAGTTGTTATAGGGGATTCTATAATTAGAGGGACAGCTAGTATCCTTTGCAAGCCGGATTGGGAGTCCCGCATGGTGTGTTGCCTGCCCGGTGCCAGGGTGCGGGACATCTCCGACTGGCTTGAAAGGATACTGGAGCGTGAGGGGGAGGATCCAGTTGTTGTGGTCCACGTTGGGACTAACAACATAGGCAAGGCTAGGGTGGAGGACCTGTTTGGGGATTATCAAGCACTAGGAAGGAAATTGAAGAACAGGTCCTCGAGGGTCATAATCTCCGGATTACTGCCCGAGCCACGTGCTAATTGGCATAGGGATAACAAAGTTAGGGAAGTAAACACGTGGCTAAGGAATTGATGTGGGAAAGAGGGATTCCATTTCATGGGGCATTGGCACCAGTTTTGGAACCGGGGGGATCTGTACCGTTGGGGTGGTCTCCACCTGAACCGAACTGGAACCAGTTTTCTAGCGAAAAGGATAAATAGGGTGGTCAGTAGGACTTTAAACTTCTGAGTCGGGGGAAGGGAAAGTGACGGAGTAGGGAGTTAAATGGAAGGATAAGCAGCAGGTTAACATGTGTGCAGGTGGGTTTAAGTTCAAGGCAGACTAGGAATGAAGCAAAAAGGAAGGATAACTTAGGACATCTCATGATGTCTAATTTCTCTAATGATGATAAGAAAGTCAGCATTAAGGCACTTTACCTGAATGCTCGTAGCATTTGTAACAAAGTTGATGAATTAACGGCACAAATCATCTCGAATGAATATGACTTGATAGCCATTACGGAGACATGGTTGCAGGATGGTCACGACTGGGAGTTAAATATCCAGGGGTACCAGATGTTTCGGAGGGATAGACAGGTATGTAAGGGAGGTGGAGTAGCACTAATAATCAAGGACGACATCAGGGTGGCATTGAGGGATGATATAGGTTCTATGGAGAATGAGGTTGAATCCATTTGGGTAGAAATTAGAAATTCTAAGAAGAAAAAGACACTGATAGGCGTAGTCTATAGGCCACCAAATAATAGCATCACACTGGGACGGGCAGTAAATGAAGAGATAACTAATGCCTGTGAAAAGGGTACAGCAGTTATCATGGGAGATTTTAATCTGCATATAGATTGGTCAAATCAGCTCGGTCAGGGTAGCCTTGAAGAGGAGTTTGTTGAATGTATCCGGGATAGTTTTCTGGAACAATAAGTAATGGAACCGACGAGAGAGCAAGCTATCCTAGATCTGGTCCTGTGTAATGAGGCAGGAATAATTAATGACCTCATCGTTAGGGATCCTCTTGGGAGGAGTGATCACAGCATGGTTGAATTTAGTATACAGATGGAGAGTGTGATGATAGAATCCAATACCAGGGTCCTATGCTTGAACAAAGGGGACTACGATAGAATGAGGAAGGACCTCGCTAAAGTAGACTGGAAACAAATATTTTATGGTAGGACAGTTGAGGAGCAGTGGAGTACTTTCAAAGAAATCTTTCATAGTGTTCAACAAAAGTATATTCCAGTGAGAAGGAAGAATTGTAAGAAAAGAGGTAATCTACCATGGGTGTCTAAGGAGATGCATGAGGCTGTCAAATTGAAAGAGAAGGCTTACAAAGTGGCCAAGATCAGCGGGAAACTAGAAGATTGGGAAAACTTTAAAGGTCAGCAGAAAGCCACGAAAAGTAAAGTAAGATACAACACGAAAAAAAACTGGCACAGAATATAAGGACAGATAGTAAAAGTTTTTATAATTATATAAAACTAAAAAGAGTGGCTAAAGTAAACATTGGTCCGTTAGAGGATGAAAGTGGTCATTTAGTTCTGGGATATGATGAAATGGCGGCGGCATTGAACAAATATTTTGTATCGGCCTTCACAGTGGAGGACACTAATAACATGCCAGCAGTTGACCGAGAGAAGAAGGTAGGTGAGGACCTGGGAACCATTACTATCACGAAAGAGCAAGTGTTGGGCAAGCTAATGGAGCTCAGGATAGATAAGTCTCCTGGCCCTGATGGAATGCATCCCAGGGTACTGAAAGAGATGGCTGGAGTAATAGCAGATGCACTGGCGGTAATTTTCCAAAATTCGCTGAACACTGGGGCAGTCCCAGAGGATTGGAAAACAGCAAATGTGACGCCACTGTTTAAAAAGGGAAGTAGACAAAAGATGGGGAATTATAGACCGGTTAGCTTAACCTCTGTCGTGGGGAAGATGCTTGAGTCTATTATCAAGAAAGAGATAGGAGGGCGCCTCGATAGAAATTGTCCCATTGAACGGACGCAGCATGGATTCATGAAGGGCAGGTCATGCTCAACGAATCTCTTGGAATTCTATGAAGACATTTCGAGCAAGGTAGACAAAGGGGACCCAGTGGATGTTGTGTACCTAGATTTCCAAAAGGCCTTTGACAAGGTATCGCACAAGAGGCTGCTGCATAAGATAAGGATGCATGGTGTTAAGGGTAGAGTACTAGCATGGATAGAGGATTGGTTGTCTAACAGGAAACAAAGAGTGGAAATAAATGAGTGCTATTCTGGCTGGCAATCAGTGACGAGTGGTGTGCCTCAGGGATCAGTGTTGGGACCACAATTATTTACAATTTATATAGACGATTTGGAGTTGGGAACTACGTGTAAGGTATCCACGTTTGCAGATGACACGAAGGTGTGTGGCAGAGCAAAGTGTACTGAGGACTGTAAAACCTTACAGAGGAACGTTGACACATTAAGTGAGTGGGCAAAGGTCTGGCAGATGGAGTATAATGTCAATAAGTGTGAAGTTGTGCATTTTGGTAGGAGTAACAATAGAACGGATTATTAAATGGTAAAAAGCTGCAGCATGCTGCTATGCAGAGGGACCTGGGTGTACTTGTGCATGAGTCACAGAAGGTTGGTCTGCAGGTGCAACAAGTAATGAGGAAGGCAAATGGAATTTTGTCCTTCATTGCGAAGGGGATTAAGTTTAATAGTAGAGAGGTAATGTTGCAGTTGTACAAGGTGCTGGTGAGGCCACACCTGGAGTACTGTGTGCAGTTTTGGTCTCCACGCTTAAGAAAGGATGTGCTAGCACTAGAGGGGGTGCAGAGGAGGTTCACTAGGCTGATTCCGGAGTTGAGGGGGTTATCGTATGAGGAGAGGCTGAGTAGATTGGGATTATATTCACTGGAATTCAGAAGGTTGAGGGGGGATCTAATAGAAAAATATAACATTTTGAAGGGAATGGATAAGATAGAAGTAGAAAGGATGTTTCCACTGGTAGGTGAAAGTAGGACAAGAGGGCATAGCCTCGAGATTAGGGGGAGCAGATTTAGGACTGAATCAAGGAGGAACTTCTTCACTCAGAGGGTGGTTAAAGTATGGAATTCCCTACCAAAAGGAGTAGTAGACGCTACTTCATTGAATATGTTTAAAGATAGGGTAGATGTTTTTTTGAAAAATAAAGGAATTACGGGATATGGCGAGAATGCGGGTAAGTGGTGCTGAGACCACGAAAAGATCAGCCATGATCTTATAGAATGGCGGAGCAGGCTCGAAGGGCCGGACGGTCTACTTCTGCTCCTAGTTCTTATGTTCTTATATCTGTGCCACCTGATCCTTGCCCCATTACCAGCTAATGGAAAGTGTATCTATGTACTTCATATCTAATCATCTTGTGCACTATCAAATCTCGCCTCAACCTCTTATGCTCTAAGGAGAACAATCCCAGCTTCTCCAACCTAACTTTATAGTTAAAAAATCTAATCTCTGGAACTATTCTGGTAAATTTCCTCTCCACCCCCTCAAGGACACACCTATCTTTTCAGTACTGCTGAAATGGATGCTCTTTTCGCTTCACCAAAGCTTAATGCAAGTTCAACATAACTTCCCTGTTTTGTATTCAATGAAACCCGGGATCCCATATGATTTGCTATTTACTCTCCAATTGTCCTGCCCTCGTCAAAGATCCATTTATGCATAGTTACATATTTTATTTCATCTCATCGATGAAATGTCCAAATGGGTCCTTTGCTGATGCCACGTTTCCTGCTTTACTTTTTCTATTCATAGAATCATAAAATCGCTACAGTGCAGGAGGAGGCCCATTGAGTCTGCACCAGCCCTTGGAAAGAGCGCCCTACTTAAGCCCACACTCCACCCTATCCCAGTAACTACCTAACCTTTTTGATGTGGAGATGCCGGCGTTGGACTGGGGTGAGCACAGTAAGAAGTCTTACAACACCAGGTTAAAGTCCAACAGGTTTGTTTCAAACACGAGCTTTCGGAGCACTGCTCCTTCCTTCACCTGAGGAAGGAGCAGTGCTCCGAAAGCTCGTGTTTGAAACAAACCTGTTGGACTTTAACCTGGTGTTGTAAAACTTCTTACTTTGCTAACCTTTTTGACACTAAGGGGCAATTTAGCATGTTAATCCACCTAACCTGCACATCTTTGGACTGTGGGAGGAAAGTGGAGCACCCGGAGGAAACCCACGTAGGCACTGGAAGAAAGTGCAAACACCTGAGGCAGAAATTGAACTCGGGACCCTGGAGCTGTGAGGCAGCAGTTCTAACCACTGTGCCACCTGATATTCATTTATGTGATGCGGGCGTTGCTGAAAAGACCACTATTTATTGTCCATCTCCAGCTATACCCCTCCTTCTTGAACTACTGCAGTCTGTAGGAGTGAAGGCACAACCAAAGCACTGCCAGTTTAGCTGCATTAGTTGAAGCATTCCAGCATTACATGGTAGGTTTTTGGTCTTTTAATCAGTATTTATGGATTTATTAGGGCGAAGCATGGCTGCTGGAAATGATCATTCATAGAATTCCTACAGTGCAGAAAGAGACCATTTGGCCCATCACGTCTGCACTAACCCTCCGAAATAATATTATCTTGGCCCACTCCCCCGCCCTTACCCTGTAGCACTCACTGATCGTGGCCAATCCACCTAACCTGTACATATTTGGACTGTGGGAAACCCTATTGGTAGAGGAATTGAGTTTCGGAGCCATGAGGTCATGTTGCAGTTGTACAAAACTCTGGTGCGGCTGCATTTGGAGTATTGTGTGCAGTTCTGGTCGCCACATTATAGGAAGGATGTGGAAGCATTGGAAAGGGTACAGACGAGATTTACAAGAATGTTGCCTGGTATGGAGGGAAGATCATATGAGGAAAGGCTGAAGGACTTGAGGCTGTTTTCGTTAGAGAGAAGAAGGTTAAGAGGGGACTTAATTGAGGCATACAAGATGATCAGAGAATTAGATAGGGTGTACATTGAGAGCCTTTTTCCTCGGATGGTGATGTCCAGCACGAGGGGACATAGCTTTAAATTGAGGGGAGATAGATATAGGACACATGTCAGAGGTAGGCTCTTTACTCAGAGAGTAATAAGGGCGTGGAATGCCCTGCCTGCAACAGTAGTGGATTCGCCAACACTAAACGCATTCAAATGGTCATTGGATAGGCATATGGACGATAAGGGAATAGTGTAGAGGGACTTTAGAAGGGTTTCACAGGACGGTGCAACATCGTGGGCCGAAGGGCCTGTACTGCGCTATAATGTTCTATGGGGAGAAAGTGAAAACTCCACACAGACCGTGAATCCGGGTTCCTGATGAAGCCAAAATTGAATCCGGGTTCCTGGTGATGTGAGGCAGCAATGCTAACCACTGTGCCATTGTGCTGCATCCATGATTAATTTAACTACCCATAGGATGAATAAATTCATTGATGTGAATTCATCAGTTTAAAATTGTCTTGTACATGTGACATCCATTCTTTTGTTTAGGATGAACTTGCAATTTGACCAGACAATAAGTGGCTGTAGAATATTGTTTACTAATTGCAACAAGTTCCAGACATCAGATAGCTTATAGAGGACAGTAAGTTAATTTCACTGCTGCTAAAGTTACAGGCTTTTACATTACCAAAGAGAGTGCAATAAGTGATTTATTTCTGGGATTATACTGTCTGCATGAATTAAAATTATGATCAAATACTATCAAGTTTCACATATTTTTACTTATTTGCAAAAGATTGTTATCTCTTCTTCCCTCTTAGCTGGGGTGTAGATTTACAGATTTTAAAATATGAATTAATGGAATGTAGGTTTTGCTGGCTGGGCCAGCATTTATTGCCCATCTCTGAGGACATTTAAGAGTCAACCACATTACATTATAGTCCAGACCAGGTAAGGATGACAGATTTCCTTCCCCAAAGGACATGAGTGAACCAGATGGGTTTTGACAACAATTTGCAATGGTTTCAGGGCAAGATGAGGCAAGTCTCCATGTCCTCACACTTAAATACTTAAAAAAAAAATTACATCTTCAGTCACTTCCTGTTAACTTCTCTATTTAAAAATTCCTATGACTGTGCACCCTTCTAGTAGAGGAGACACTTCAGCAGCATTGTAATAACTGACATGTTTACATAGCTGTTTACATTGGTGTGTAAGGAAATGTAGGAGCCAACTTTCATACCGCAGGACCCCATAAAGAAATAAGGATCAGATTAACTGATTTAGTGATGTTTAGTGAAGGATAATAGTTGGAATATTTGGAAAATTCATTTGCTTACCTAATAGGGCAGTGGGATCATTTATACTCATCTCAGAAATGACCTTTGTTTAATGTCTCATCTGAAAGATGGAATATCTGGGAATGCAGGACCCCTCAGTCCTGCAGTGATGTGGCAACCTAAATAATGTGCTCAAATCCCTGGGGTGGGAACTCATGATGCTTTGACTCTTGAGTTGTGATTGCTAAAGCTGTTACCATATGGAGGTATGCAGATAGCAAATCAATAAAATGACTTTCAATTAAAACATGAATAGGACTAGGGATCCAAGCTTACCTAGTAATGGCTGCCAGCAGGAATGTTCTTCAAATATTGATTTGTGTATGGAGCGAGCTCCTAGGTAAAGTAGTGGAGGAAGCAATTAACACAGTTTCAGGTTGTATAAGATCTTTATGGATGCAGACTGATGGGCAAACGGCACCCCTCATTTATAGTTACCTTGCAAAATGTTTCCTTAGTTTAAAATGTGACAAAGATCCTGTCCTTTTTGTGTTTTAGACTTTTAGGTCCTGATGATGTTGTGCCACCTTTATACTTATCTGGGAGTAAAAATGGTCTCTATAGGAAGCCCAAGATTTTGTTACCTAATGGTATCATGTCATGTTGTTTCAGACATTTACCTTATTTTGCTGTTGCCATGGCTTATAGTAATACCTATTATTAGTCAACAATGCGCAGCAGTTTTGAAAGGTGCATTTCAGGGTTATCTGTACAATGAAATTTTGTAGTAAATGCAAATTCAAACTTTGTTTTGAAAATATAGCCAGTTACAAATAATAAAAGTGCATATTGGAAGAATGTAATACTTATCGGGCCTGGATTAATAATAGTGCCCAGAAATTACATCCAAAGGAGGGACATTTTGAGTTATTTTTGATAAAAGTGAAAAGGTCGCCATATGTCAGTTTCTTACAGATGTGCAGCTTTATTGGTGATTGTTTTCTCCCTCTGGTGCACTTAACAGACTAATTTCCTTTGTGTTCCTTAATTTTTAGCTAATTCACTCCCTGTTGCTATGATATATTGCAGGCGAAGGATGAAAGTTTCTTGGGGAAATGCATAGTAATTTTTTTCCTTGCTGAGATGCTAATTAACACTTCCACAGTTGGAGGAAGTCTCTCTGTCTTGCACACAGTGAATCATTTTTATTAATTCTCCAGCATTCTTGTAGTTCGTTGCATGTTCCAGTTAAATGACAGTGTTTCTATGCTGCAGACAGTAATAGATCCGCTAAATGTTTGTGGATTTTAATGAAGACTAATGGACGAACAGCTGCTGCAAATTAAAAATTCACAACCTCTGTATCATAGCAACATCATACAACCTAAATATGACCTTTTAGAAAAAATTCTTGAACAAGGCATCCAGTAAGTTTAGCAAAATATGTTATCTAATTTTAGATAGAAGCCAACATTCTAACTACTGTCCATTACCTTCTTGTGGATAATTTCATTGATAGTGATGAAAAACTCTGGTTTGTGTGGTGCTATTTTGTCCATTGCCCTGCCTGGCTATACGTTTTGTCAGCAGATCGGCACCAGCTTCAATATCCCCCCCCACCAATTTAAGGTGTTGCCAAAATTGTCTCCATATCTTCAGTGCGGAGTCTACCTGATGTAACAACCAAACCCACAATACAAATTTAGGCCCTATCCCAAGCCACTCCAGCACCGCAAACAAATATCCCCATTCTACCCTATCACAAGCTTCTCAGCATCCATTGCCACAATAACTTCCTGCTCCTTCCGACGAGGATGCACCACATTTAAAAGCCGCCGCACATTAGACGGCAAAAACTTGCCCTTCAGAAACCCTGTCTGATCCTCCCCAATGACCTGAGAAAGACACTCCTCCAACCTCAGCGCTAAAACCTTGGCAAAAATCTTGGCATCCATATTTATTAAAGAAGTCAGGCAGGACGACCCACACTCCACCTTCCTTTTCCTTTTTTAACAGAAACGAGATGGCGCTTGCACCAGTGTATCTGGTAGGGACTCTTGCGCTACTGAATCTGCAAACATCTCCACCAATAACGGTACCAGCTGATCTACAAATGTTTTATAAAATTCCACCAGGAACCCATCTGGCCCGGGTTTCTTACCCTTCTGCATTTGTCCAATAGCTGTCCAGACCTCCTCCACCCCCAATGGCTCCTCCAACCCTTCCTGATCCTCCTCCTCAACCTTAGGACACTCCAATGGCTCCAGAAACTCCACCATTTCCGACTCTTCCCCAGGTGGCTCTGAACTATTGAGATTCTTATAAAATACCTCAAATGCCCCGTTAACTTTATCCGATGCATACACTAGTCCACCACCCGAGTCCCAAACCTGAACCATCGCACAGGAGGCTGCCTTCCGCCTCAACTGACCAGTCCAAATGCAGCAAAACCTGGACGATATCAAGGCGTAGGCTGACAAGTGGCAAGTAACATTCATGCCATGCAAGTGCCAGGTAATGGCCATCTCCAGCAAAAGGTTGCTCCTTGACATTCAATGGCATCACCATCGCTGGATGCCCCACCATCAATATCCTGGGCTTAATGTCAACCAGAAACTGAACTAAACTAGCCATGTAAATACTGGGCTACACAAGCAGGTCACAGGCTATGAATTCTGTGGCGCGTAACTCACCAAAGCCTGTCCACCATCTACAGTGCAAAAGTCAGGAGTGTAATGGAATACTCTCCACTTGCCTGGATGAGTACAGCTCCAACACTCCAGGAGCTTGACCCTTTTTTTGCAAGTTAAAGCAATCAGTGAGCGTAAGGTATCACTGCTTGAGTTCTATAGATTGATATTTTATCGATCAAAGCATTGAATATTTTAAACATATTGAAATCAAAATGTTTTGTGTGCCCAGTTCATGCATTGGACGTTTTTTGACAGATCACTCAAATCACAGATGGATGAAAACCCTAATGAAGTGATAACTGTCTGTTCATGCCACAAGACATAGTGCTGGTTACTATTAACATTTTGCATATATAGAATCATTGAAAGCAAACTTTGGCAGAATCTGGATTCTGGATCTTATTACAAATTAGCCTATATTATTAACAATTAACCTAAGTGCAGTAAAAAGCTCACTATAGTTTCGCTATAATGTAATTCTCTTAGCATATATTAATCCCTTTAAAATAATTAGTTAAAGTGCAATGGAAATAAACAGCTGAAATAATGAAGCAAATGTTCATTCTGAATTCGATTTTGTTTATTGTCACGTGTACCGAGGTACAGTGAAAAGTATTTTTCTGTGAGCAGCTCAACAGATCATTAAGTACATGAAAATAAAAGAAAATACATAATTGGGCAGTACAAGGTACACAATGTAACTACATAAACACTGGCATCAGGTGTAGTGTTAATGAGGTTAGTCCGTAAGAGGGTCGTTTAGGATTCTGGTAACAGCGGGGAAGAAGCTGATGTCTGTTTGTGCGTGTTCTCAGTCTTTTGTATCTCCTGCCCGATGGAAGAAGTTGGAAGACTGAGTAAGCCGGATGGGTGGGGGTCTTTGATTATGCTGCCCATTTTCCCCAGGCAGTGGGGGGTATAGATGGAGTCAATGGATGGGAGGCAGGTTCGTGTGATGGACTGGACTGTGTTTACGACTCTCTGAAGTTTCTTGCAGTCCTGGGCCGAGCAGTTGCCATACCAGGCTGTGATACAGCCAGATAGGATGCTTTCTGTGGTGCATCTGTAAAAGTTGGTAAGGGTTAATGTGGACATGCCGAATTTCCTTAGTTTCCTGAGGAAGTATAGACACTGTTGTGCTTTCTTGGTGGTAGTGTCGACGTGGTTGGACCAGGAGAGATTTTTGGAGATGTGTACCCCTAGGAATTTGAAACTGCTAACCATCTCCACCTTGGCTCCGTTGATACTAGAACATAGAACATACAGTGCAGAAGGAGGCCATTCGGCCCATAGAGTCTGCACCGACCCACTTAAGCCCTCACTTCCACCCTATCCCCGTAACCCAATAATCCCTCCCAACATTTTTTGGTCACTAAGGGCAATTTATCAAGGCCAATCCACCTAACCTGCACATCTTTGGATGCTGACAGGGGTGTGTACCGCACTTTGCTTCCTGAAGCCAATTACCAGCTCTTGAGTTTTGCTGGCATTGAGGGAGAGATTGTTGTCCCTGCACCACTCCTCTGGGTTCTCTCATGTATTGTAGAAATAGTTTTTTTTTAATGGACTGAAAATATTTTATTGATCATTTATAACAATCTTTCTGTTTACACTACAACACCTCCCACAGTTGCTGCTGTGTTAATGTTACCTTCTCAATCAGGCGCTTAAAACTAGTCTTGAAAATGAAGTAAGCAGATAAACACGAGAATAAAATCCTCAGTGTATGGGATCCAATGCCAGCCAGGTTCATTAGCATCCAACCATTGAACAGGAAATTATTTCACATGTAACTTCAACAAAATAGAGGAGGTAAGAGGCAAATCATAAACCATCTTGGACCATTTTTAGCTGCTGCCTTTTTTTATTCTTAACTTACTTCTCGTTGCTGGCCTCAAACAGGTTTTGGAACAGGCCGACGAACTGCCTCCATGTATCTAGGAAGCCTTCCTCCGACCCTTAGATGGCGTATTTGATCTTCTCCAGGTGGAGAAATTCCGAGAGGTCAGCGAGCCAGTCTGCAGCTTTGGGGGGTGCTGCTGATCGCCAACCAAGCAGGGTTCTCTGGCGTGCGATTAGGGGAGCAAAAGCAAGGACGTTTTCCCCTTCCCCATGTGTAGCTCTGGCTGCTCTGATATCCTGAAAATTGCCACAATTGGGCATGGCTTCACCCTCACCCCCCTACTACCTTGGGCTTGCCTCAAAGAAGGCTGTCCAGAACCCAGCAAGTTTGGGACATGCCCAGAACTTGTGGGTGTGGTTGGCCGGGCCCCTCTGGCACCGTTCACATTGGTCCCCAACCTCCGGGAAGTACCCGATCATTCGGGTTCTGGTAAGGTGCGTTCTGTGCACCACTTTGAGCTGCATTAGGCTGAGCCTTGCGCTAGAGGAGATAGAGTTAGCCCTGCTCAGTGCTTCGCTCCAGTGTCCCCACCCTACTTGTATCCCCAGTTCATCCTCCCATTTCTGTCTAGTCTCGTTCAGTGATGTTTGGGCTCTGTCAAGTAGCTGTCCGTATATTTTTCCACATAGTCCCCTCTCCTTGCTGCTTGTGCCTATCAGGTCCCCTAATAGTGTGGCTTCTGGGGGCTCGGGGTACCCTACTGAATCTTTGCGTAGGAAGTGCTTTATTTGGAGATGTCCCATTTCCTGTCTTTTTGTTAATTTCCACTTCCTTGTCAGTTTGTCCAGTGTCGCCAGTCTGTGCCTGATGTAAATATCCCTGGCTGTCAGGGTGCCCCCGTCCCGCCTCCATCTTTTGAAAGTGATGTCTAGCATGGCTGCGGGGAATTTGTGATTGCCGCAGATGGGGGAACACCTTAGTCAGCCCAAAGTACTGTCTCAATTGGGCTCACGGCATTGTAGAAATATAATGAACAACTTATGCAGCACGGTAGCACCGTGGTTAGCACTGTTGCTTCACAGCGCCAGGGTCCCGGGTCCGATTCTCTGCATGGGTTTCCTCCGGGTGCTCTGGTTTCCTCCCGGAAGACATGCTTTTTAGATGAATTGGACATTCTGAATTCTCCCTCTGTGTACCCAAACAGGTGCCGTAGTGTGGCGACTAGGGGATTTTCAGTCACTTCATTGCAGTGGTAATGTAAGCCTACGTGTCGGCTAAATAACTGGCTTGTAAAGCAGACCAAGGCCAGCAGCATGAGTTCAATTCCCGTACCAGCCTCCGCGAACAGGTGCCGGAATGTGACGACTAGGGGCTTTTCACAGTAATTTCATTTGAAGCCTACTTGTGACAATAAGTGATTTTCATTTTTCATTTTCACTTCAATAATAAAGATTATTAATCTTTTAGAAAATGACCATTTCTTAATTAGATTCAAAGAGGTGAATTGCTCTTGCAGAGAGCTGGCACATACTTGAGGGGCTGAATGGCCTTCTCTTTTGCTGTAATGATTTCCTGTTCCGATGAATTGTGATTTATGCAACATAAGTTTCACTTGTAAGAAATCTCCTTTGCCTCCAAATGCTAGAATAGACAACTGATTTGAAAACCACCTGGTTTAACTGGTTCCTACTTTTCATGACTCATAATCTGATTTAAAATAGATGATTATTTTTGATGTTTTCAGAGATGCGTTCTTCAGAAAACAGATGCACTTTAACAATATTACCATTATGAAATACAAAGAATAATCTAATAATGATTCAAATATATAGGTATGTAATTGCAGCACACTGAATCAATTTCGCATATAGTTCAAACTCCTCTGCAAAGGTTCCAAATGTACAATTTTCCAACAATGACCTGTGGAAATAAACCACTTTTTACTTTGGATCCTGTTTCCTTTTTAATTTTTCAGTTGGAAGCAACTGTCTAAACTTGAAAATTGTACCTGGAATTGTAATCTGGGTGATTACAAGCAATTGTCTTAAGTACACAGAAATATTAACTAATTTGGGAATTATTTAAATGGAATTGTAATGCAATTTTTTAATGAAGATTTTAATGAAATGCCAAGTATAGTGGTATCAGTAATGTATCTGAGGTGCCAACGAAATGTTGCATCATTAACATGATGTGCATTTATACCTGCTGTTACCCACACATTAAAATCTGGCTACTAACTCTGTTGCTGTGGGGAGCAACAGAAAGTGAGCGGAGCCCATGTGCCTCCCTGGCCACTTTATGCCTTGATCTGGTCAGTTATCAAATTACTGAGAATTTGCAGCACAAACAGATATTTTGGAGCAACTGATCAATGCTGGTGTTCACACTTTACACAAACTTCCTATACTTTGTCGATCACCATATCCTATTATTCCTTTTTCTATCATGTACTTAATTAGTTTTCCCTTCAAAATCATTCATGTTATTTACCTCAACCATTCCATGTGATAACCACTTTCTGGGTGAAAAATTTTCGCCTGAATGTTTTCATCAAACAGTAATGGAAGAGACCTGTAAGTGGGTCTACAACTAATTATAAACACATGCTCAGAAGATGGTGATTAAGATAAATTACAAATTTTAAGACGTTCTAAACTTCAATTGTTTTTGAATCTTATGTCTACCATAGTCTTTGTGGTGTTTTGTTACTACCATTATACCATATGGTATTCCAATCAAACATTTTTTTAAAGGTTTTTAATTGGAATTTTGACATTGCATATCATACACTACACAAGACAAAATCAAGACTTGCATCTACAAGAATTGACAGAACTGTAGTTTTATCTATTTTACATGAAATGTATTCTTTTGATACATCGAGCTTGTCATTCAGGGAGTCTTGGTTATGGTCATAAGGTAATCGAGCACGATACAGACAAAAGTAATTTACACAGAAAATGCTGCTAAGTGCTTGCTGAACCAGAACGTGGCCCACGGTATGCCCACCCGGTCTTGTGGGATGGGTAGCTGGCTGTGCTTCCCTGGATATTATCCATAATATAGTAACGGAGGTGTTGGGGGGGGGAGGGGGGGTCCCTGTTTGGGAGCCGCTGATGGTCGGCTATTACCGTTGAGTGGTCTATCGCCCGCCCTGGTTACCTCTTGGCACTTAGCCATGCTGGATGTGCTCTTTCTTTTGTTTTCCTGTATCCCTTGCGGTTCTCTCCTCTTATACCTGCCCCGCGTTTCCCTTTATTGATTTATTCCGGTCCGCCTGCCTCCTTCCTGCTCTCTTCACCCTTCCTGCTCTTCCCCTCCCCCTTTCTCATCCTTATTTAGTGACCAGTCCTGGGTCCCTTCCTCACTCCCTCCCCTTCTTCACTGGGCACTCATTACAAATAGATCCTGGAACAAGTTGGTGGATGGCCTCCATGTCTTGTGGAAGCCTTCCTACGATCCGCTGGCATATTTTATTCTCTGGCTTGAGAAATTCCGCCACAGTGGTTAGCACTGTTACTTCACAGTGCCATGGTGCCAGGTTCGATTCCCGGCGTGAGTCAATGTCTGCGGAGCTTGCACGTTCTCCCCGTGTCTGCATGGGTTTTCTCTGGGTGCTCCGGTTTCCTTCCACAAGCCCCGAAAGACGTGCTGTTAGGCAATTTGGACATTCTGAATTCTCCCTCCGTGTACCCGAACAGACGCCGGAATGTGGCGACTAGGGGCTTTTCACAGTAACTTTGCTGCAAGGATACCCCGGTGAGAATAAAGATTATTATTATTAGGTTGGACAGCCTGTCTGCAGCCTTGGGTGCTGCTGCCGATCGCCAGCCGAGCAGGTTTCCCCATGGACGATTAGGGAGGCAAAGGCTAGGTCGTCCGCCTCACTCCCCATGAAGAGTTCGGACTGTTCTGATACCCCGAAGACCGCCACTGGTGGGCAAGGCTCCACCCTCACCCACACAACGCTTGACATGGCCTCAATGAAGACCAGAATATGTGGGTGTGGTTGGCTGGGCTTCCCTGGCACCGTTCACCTTTATCCTTCCATCTCTGGGAAGAACTGGCTCATTCTCCAGTGCATCCTATACACAACCTTTAGTTGTTTTTGGGTCAAACCTGCACATGTGGAGGTGAGCTTTGCCCTGTGCAGTGCTTCGATCCAGAGCCCTCCCTCTATCTTCCTGCCTATCTCGTCATCCCGTTTCTCCCTTGTCCTGTCCAGGGGTGAGCATGCCATCTCCACTAATTGTCCGTACATGTCCGCATAGCTCCCATCTCCTAACTCGCCCACAGTCAGTAGTCTGTCCAATAGTGAGTGTCCTGGTACCTGGGGGTATGTCGTCGTCGCTTTGCAGAGGAAGTTTTTGATTTGGTTATATTTTAGTTTGTTCCCTTTTGGGTCTCCTAGGGTTGCTACTCTGTCTTCTATGTACATGTCTCTAACCATCAAAGTCCCTTTGTCCTGTCTCCACCCATTGTTGCAAGGGGGAATCTTGTAATTTTTGCAGATGGGGGCCATGTTAGACATCCCGGTCAGACTGAAATGATGTCGCATTTGGTTCCACAGTCGGAGTGTGGCTACTACCACTTGGCTTTTTGAGTATCTGGCCTGAGGAGATGGCAGTGATTGTAGTGGCCAGAGCTCAGAGGGATAGCCCTGTTTAGGAAATCTTCTCCATTCTGACCAATTCCGCTCCCCGTTCCTTGACCTATTCCCGTACCTTTTCTGTGGTAGCTGCCCAGTGTTAGAACTGGAGTTTCGGGTTTAGTTTATCGAAAAAGGCCTTGCTGATGAAAATTGGGGAGGGTTCTGAACAGGAAAAGGAACCTGGGCAGCACGTTCATCTTGATCGCCTGCACTCCTCCCTTTAACAGCAGCAGGGATAAAGGGCATCCCTGCCTCGTGCCTCTGTGCAGCCGGATGTAAACAGAGCTGGTGGTGTTTGTCTCCCCATGGAAGCGCTGTATAGTAGTTTAACCCATGCAGTGAACCCCAGCCCAAACCCAAACAGCCCCAGTACCTTTAAGAGGCACCTCCATTTAACCTTTTCGAAGGCTTCTCTACGTCCAGGGAAATGATCACCTCTGGTGTCCTCTCCCCAGATTGGGTCATGATCACGTTCAGCTGGCACCTGATGTTTGCTGTTAATTGCCTTTGACAACCCATTTGATCACAACTACCTCTCCAGCCGCAGGGCCTTTGCCAGTATCTTGGCGTCAGCATTAAGGAATGAGATGGGTCTGTATGACCCGCACTCTGCTGGGTCTTTGTCCTTTTTGGGTATCAGTGATTTTAAGGCCTGAGCCAGAATTCCCCTTATAGTGAGTCGGCGAACATCTCCCAAAGTTGGGGGCCGGTGCTGGTGCGAGTAGAATTCCGCCGGGGATCCATCTAGCCTCAGTGCCTTTCCCGCCTTTGTGGAGTTAATGCTCTCCATAACTTCCCCCAGTTCTAATGGTGCTTCCAAGCCCTGTCTCCTGCCCTCCCCCATGCCCAACATATCCAGTCCATCAAGGAACTGCTTTATCTTTGAGGTCCCTCCAGGGGCTCAGAGGTGTACAGCTCTTGGTAGAAGGTTGCTAAGGTCTAGTTAATCTCATCTGGTGCCAGTCCAAGTTTGCTATTTCTATCCTTTACCCGAGCTATTTCCCTTGTGGCTGGCTGCTTTCTTAGCTGGGGAGCAGCAGATGGTTGGCCTTGTCTCCAAGTTCATAGAAGGTTCCCCGTGTCTGGCGGAGCTGGTGTACTACTTTCCCAGTGGAGAGCTGGTCAAAGTTAATTTTTAGCTTCTTATTCTCCACCAATAACTCCATGGACGGTGAGACATCCCCATTCCAGTTGCAGGTCACATACCCATCAATGGCTTGTGATATCTGCTCACAAAACACCTTGTTGGCGAGTCCAGCCTCCATGCGGGCGCTAGGCCCAGGCCGTCTCCAACCTCACATCAACGTAATGTGGAGCGTGGTTGGAGATTACTGTTACGGAGTATTCCGCTACTACTGTCTCTGGAAGCACCGATTTTTCTACTACGAAGAGGTCGGACCTAGTGTAGACCCTGTGTTCCTGGGAGAAGGAGGAGAACCTTCAACATCCATCACCGTCCTCACCTTTTGATCATGTCCCTGTGTTTAAGGGACTCCTGTGTTAGAACTTTCATCCATTGACGTATTGATGGGTAGTCCAGCATGAATGTTGGTGCCCTGGCTTATCCAGCTATGACCGGTTCCAACTCGTTCTGCATGCCCGTCTCCTCGCCTCATCTCATCTCCTGACTCTTGCTTAGTTTGCTGTCCTTCTGGCTCCTTGGCTGGTTTGGGGGCAACTTCTTTGCGTCCGTGTCGTTTGTGGAGGTGTGGGGGGGGGGGGGGGGGGGGGGGGGGGGGGGTGGTCCTTGCTAGGCAGCCTGTTTTGAAGTTAAATATGCCAGTAGTCATGTTTCCTGCTGCTGCTCAACACATCACCGCCATCAGAAGTCATTTAAGCACATGTTACAACTATTTATTATTTAATCTGCACGCAGTTCCTAAATACATAACGTACAATTGTGGTGTGCTGCATACAGCTTATGATTCCGATATAATCAATCAAACTATGCGCTGCACAGCAGATGGTTCTGCACCAATGTTTGAATTACCTTCAGCCACTGGGACTGTTATTGCCCTCTGGAATAACAGGTTGTAGAGTGAAATGTATTTTTTCTTTTTTAATTTGAGTACCCAATTATTTTTTTTCCAATTAAGGGTCAATTTAGCGTGGCCAATCCACCTACCCTGCATATCTTTGGGTTGTGGGGGTGAAACCCACGCAGACACTGGGAGAATGTGCAAACTCCACACAGACTGTGACCCGGGCCAGGATTGAACCCGGGTCCCCAGCGCCGTAGGCAGCAGTGCTAACCACTGCGCCACCATGCTACTCTTAGTGAATTGTATTTTAATGAAAAAATCAGAGACTTGACTCCACAGTTACTGCCAGATCTGAATATTCCTAACATTTCTTTGCTTTTAATTTGGGAAAGGTTTATATTTTGTTTGTGAGAATTATTGGCCATTAATGTGAACGATTATTTCTGTATTAAACATAATTGTAATGGAAACTGTAGTTGTAGAGGAGGCAAAATTAAAAATGACAACATATATAATGTTCTATAAAATGACACCTTGCTTTTTTAAGGGATGGGTAAACACTTCAAATAGATATTCTATTAATAGTTTCCAACGTCATTAATCATTCTTCAGTATGAAAGAATGCTTGTTTGAAGAACTGTTGTACTGCCAGGTCGTGAGGACATAGAAGGCCAGTCGGTCATTTAAATCCTACGGCTCTCTCTGTAGAGTAATCAAATCTCCACATATATTGACTTTGGTACCACTCTAACCAGTGGAAAAAATAGTAAATTTAGAATACCCAATTTGCTTTCCAATCCTTCTGCAGCCCACCTGCTTCCTCAATACTACCTGTCCCTCTACTGATCATCTGCAAACGTAGGAACAGTGCCTTCAGTTCCTTCTTCCAGATCATTAATGTATATTGTGAAAAGTTGTATCCCAGCATAGAACCCTGAGGCATACCACTAGTCACTGGCTGCCATCCTGAAAAAGACCCCTTTATCCCTACTCTCTGCCTCCTGCCAGTCAACCAATCCACCTACCAGGCACATCTTTGTGTTGTGGGTGTGAGACACGCTGAGACACTGGGAGAATGTGCAAACTCCACATGGACAGTGACCCGGAGCTGAGATTGAACCCAGGTCCTCAGCGCAGTGAGGCAGCAGTATTAACCACTACACCACTGTGCTGCCCAACCAGTGAACTTCAAAAACAATTATTTTTTAAAAGATCCCAGAGACAAAATAGGATTTACAGTGCAGAAGGAGGCCATTCGACCCATCGAGTCTGCACCGGCCCTTGGAAAGAGCAGCCTGTTTAAGGCCACATCTCCATCCTATCCCTGGAACCCAGTAACCCCACCAATCCTTTTGGACACTAAGGGGCAATTTTGCATGGCCAATCCACCTAAGCTGTACATCTTTGGACTGTGGGAGGAAACCGGAGCTCCCAGAAGAAACCCACGCAGACACAGGGAGGAAGTGCAAACTCCACACAGACAAGTCACCCGAGGCCAAATTGAACGCGGGTTCCTGGAGCTGTGAGGCAGCAGTGCTAACCACGGTGCCGTTGTGCCGCCCACAGCTTATTATTTATTAAATGCATTCTAAGAACATTATGTGGCAGGGACTCCAAAGTACCTTTCTTCAATGTCGGCCCTGTTGATGCTGACAGGGGTGTGTACAGCTTCCTGAAGTCAATGACCAACTGTTTAATTTTACTGGCATTGAGATTTGATTGTTGTTGCTGCACCACTCCGCTAGGTTCTCTATCTCCCTACTGTATTCTGACTCGTCGTTATTCGAGATTCGGCCCATTATGGTCGTATCGTCAGCAAACTTGTAAATGAAGTTGGAACCAAATTTTGCCATGCAGTCGTGTGTGTACAGGGAGTATAGGAGGGGCGAAGTACGCAGCCTTCCGGGGCCCTGGTATTGAGGACTATTGTGGAGGAGGTGTTGTTGTTCATTCTTACTGATTCTGATCTGTTGGTCAGAAAGTCGAGGATCCAGTTACAGAGTGGAGAGCCAAGTCCTAGGTTTTGGAGCTTTGATATGACCTTGGCTGGGATTCTGGTGTTAAAGGCAGAGCTGTAGTCAATAAATAGGAGTCTGACGTAGGAGTCCTTGTTGTCAAGATGCTCCAGGGATGAGTGTAAGGCCAGGAAGATCGCGTCTGCTGTGGACCGGTTGCGGCGTTATGCGAATTGCAGTAGATAAAGGCGTTCTGGAAGTATGGAGGTGATCCGTTTCATGACCAACCTCTTGAAACACTTCATTACGACTGATGTCAGGGCCACCGGATGGTAGACATTGAGGCATGTTGCCTGACTTCATAGTAAAGAGGTGTTGCAATTATTTTCCAGCCTTATTTTTGCGCTTGTAGCAATATTGTGGTTTTCTCAGAGTTCATATTTCCCTATAGACCTCTGCTTATAGTTTGGGAACCTTTCATTTTCATGATGTTTGATTGATGAGAATGAATCGATTTTGCAATTCAATATTCCTGTGAGGCAAAGATCACCACTGCTTTAGCAGGTTTAGCTTTCTGGAAACTTTGGACATTGAACCTGTAAATCTCTAGATTTTCAAAAATAATTATTGATAATCAGCGGTTTTGTATTTCTATCAGATATTTTACATCTCATATTTTTGTCATCTTTTATTCATTTTACAGTTAAGTCCCACATATTTCTGTGAAACTAAGGATGTGCAGGCATACGATATATATCACATTTTCTTCTTTGTTCTGAATTTTCTCCTGAACATGTCAACTCTTGCTGTATAACCACTCCCTGGGTATTCAGACCCCTGTGGGTATTTCACACAAGTGGCTGTTTTTCATTTGCACTTTCGCACACCGATCATTGGATAGCAATCAAAGGTAGGAACCTTGGTTGACTTCCACCAACTCCCATAAATCTAGGCATGTTGAAGCTATTTGCAGTGTTTTGAGATAGCTCCGTGTAGATCAGGAATTGAGCAACAGAGCATCCTTGCTTTTATTCCTCAAAAGCACTTTGGTACATTTGAGCCAATGGAAGAGCTCTACATTTACTGTACAAAATCACACATCAATCCAGAACTAACTCGAGCATGTTGCATGTAATTTTAATATTGCTGATACTAAACAAGTAAAACTGCAGCTGTGCTTTATTACATTTATCCAGACTTGTATTTTGCAGCAGTGTTAAATTGACAATGATGATTGAAATTTTGCTTTACCTTGTCGTATGGTTTGAAGGTTAAAAAACCAGGTGGCTGGCATTTGTTCTTTTTTAGCGCGATAATTTAATTCTAAATGCGGATGTCATTTTTTAAGAAAAACCTCCCATGCAATTGGTTTCATTAATCTGGACAAAGCACAGTAATGGAGTGCAATTTCATTTGCAAATAGAAACTACTGGACAAATTACCTTGTCTGTACACTTAATTGTATGCCGTACGAAATCACACAATCAGTAAGATCCATCAGCGTTTGTCTCTACTCTTCCATGCTGCTCTTGCAATTCTGTGCCCACAAATATAGTATTCCATATCTCCTAATTACTTAAATGAGCTATTCAAAGTGTCATCATTAAAATAAAATCAGTTCTTCAAAGATATGAATATTTAACACACATTATCAGCTGCCATCAATTGTGAAATAAAACAAGTCTTTGAAAATAAGTCTGGAGGTCACACACGACAAGAATCTCTCAATAAAAGCACTTACCTCCGATGTGTCAACGTCTGCAACAACTCTCTCTAGAAGGCATGAAAATAATTCGAATCCGCCACATCATTAATGATACATTCCTGTGGCTCACAATTTTCTCAAAAGCAAGAACCACCTAAGTGTACACAGGTTAAACTTGTATCCCCGGTCCTCCATAATCTGTTTATAACTGGACAATCTATCATTGCACCACCGTGCCACCTCTCCTCGCGACATACTTTGTCGGGCGCTCTGTGCCCTAAGGTAGCCTGACAATCATCAGGTTCTGGCAGCGGGACCTGTTCTTATCGTCAACCTTCCCTTTGAGCGCTCTCTGGGTTGTTACCAACTTTGCCACCTCAAGCGAGGTGACCCGCTCGCTCCGGTTGGCTGCTGCTTTCTCCAGGTCCTGCGCCGTCCCTTCCTGGGTCTCCGGTTTCCTGTCCAGTGCCACTTTAATGGGAGACTGAGCAGTTTCCGAGGCTGACGTGAGGTTCTCCTGTATTTCTGGAGCTCTGTTGAAAAAGGTTCCATCTGCTCCATCGATGGGTGGGCCGGCATTTGCGTGGTGACGCCGCTCGCTCTGCATTGCTCCGCTTTGCTCCACATGTCCCTTCGCTCTGAGGTTGTGTTCTTCCTCTCACAACTTTAACTATTTTTTTCGGCTCCGTGGCTGGTTCACCGGCATTTCTTTGGTTGGTTGTTAATTTGGGGTGCGGGTACAGGAGTTTTGTTACTTTTTGATTCCGAATGATGGGTTAAAAGGGCCTATGTTGAAGTCTCCAAGAGAGAGCCACCTTTCATGCGACCGCTCAGCGCATGGCCGTCACTGGAAGTCGGATTGAGTCGTGATTATTAACCTTACATTGAAATAGTCACACAGTTATCTCCTCTCCATTTCTTTTTGTCTTGCAGGGGAAGGCATGGTACAGATTTTGTACATAATTGATGTAACATAGTGGATGTTATAACCTCTGTGAACTGATTATGATGCAGCTATAACTTGAACAAATGAATAAACTGCTAGTGTAATAAATATTTTTGTGTTGTCTTTTATTTCTAATGCAATAAGGAAACTGCAGTTATAATGTCCACTTGCGTTGCCGAGATGGTGGGGTGGGGATAGGGAGTGGTAGTCAGGGGGACCTCTATTTACATGCATTCGCCCACAGTTGAACACAGCTACAGATCTGCTGCACTGTGACTTCAGACTTAATTCATTTCCTTCCATTTAGAAGAACTAATTGAATTGACCAGACTCTTAGAAATTAATTTGTTTCCTTTTATTTATTTTTATATGTAACGTCAGGGTCTTGGAGTGAGGCATGTTTATAAATCTGAAATATCTGTGACCAATATCATTTTCTGCCATTTTTGCCTCCTAAACACCACAGAATTAATATTCAGCTGAGACTTTAAGGTACACCATTGTGATTTATCACCACTGCAAAGTCTGCTGATTGTCCAGCTTCACTGCATATTAAATGAAATGTGACACATGCTTTCAAATAAAAATTAGTGTCTGACAAAAGGGTACTGCTTGAAACAATTCCAAAAGCGCATATTATGTCTCACAAGGTTGAATTTGGTGATTGTTGAATACATAGGATAATTTGCAGACATTATTTTGAGGCAGTGACACTTCAAAAAATTCTGATAGCATGCTTCAGCAAATATCAATTAATTTTGTGTTCACATTTCAGCCGATTTAGAAAAAGTTCCAGGAGACTGTGCCATAGATAAATGCTTTGCTGCTAATATTCTTCCCAAAGCGATTGTGTACACCTGGGTTTAATGTGTGGTGCTGGATTTAGCTTGTTAAACCAATGAAATTGGGAAAAGAAAATTCTGTCAGTGGTCTGAATAAAGTGCAGCTTTGGTTGAAAACCATTTTAGTCTTGACTTGTATCAAGAAATGAACACCTACAGATTTGTATCTGTTCACTGTTGCTATCCTTGTAGAATACTTCTGGACTCCCTTTTATGATAGCTGCCACTCTTTTCTCATACATTCTCTTTGCTTCTCTGATTTGCTTTTTTTTAAAATAAACGTTTTATTGAAGTATTTTTTGGTTTTACAGCAAGGACAAAATAAATAATATACATAAGTCTATAAACATAGTGCAAAAAAAGCCTGGTACCTCCCTTGCAGGTCCCACCTTTATTAACCCCCTACTCTAAACTAAACTAACCCCCCCTTCTGCTGATGATTAATTTTCTGCAAAGAAGTCGATGAACGGCTGCCACCACTGGGCGAACCCTAACAGCGACCCTCACAAGGCGAACTTGATTTTCTCCAAACAGAGAAAGCTAGCCATGTCCGATAGCCAGGTCTCCGACTTCGGGGCTTTGAGTCCCTCCAAGCTAATAGTATCCGTCTCCGGGCTACCGGGGAAGCAAAGGCCAGAACGTCTGCCTCTTTCTTCTCCTGGATTCCCAGGACTTCCGACACCCCGAAAATCGCCACCTCTGGACTCAGTGTCACCCTTGTTTTTAACACCGTGGACGTAACGCCTGCAAACCCCTGCCAGAATCCCCTCCGCTTCGGACATGTCCAGAACAAATGGACATGGTTCGCTGGCCCACCCCTGCACACCTTGCACATCCGTCTCCTACACCAAAGAACTTGCTCATCCGGGCCACTGTCATATGAGCCCGGTGAACGACCTTAAATTGTATCAGGCTGACCTTAGCACATGTTGTGGACGTGTTGATTCTACTCAACGCATCCGCCCAGAGACCATCCGCTATCTCTCATTTCATTTTTCATTTCCTCCTAACTCCTCCTCCCATTTGCGCTTCAGCTCCTTAGTCTGCGTGTCCTCTGACCCCATGAGCTTCTTATGGATGTCGGAGACCTTCCCTTCTCCCACACACACTCTGGAAACTACCCTATCCTGAATCCCCTTTGGTGGTAGGAGCAGGAAGGTTGAGACCTTTTTACGTAGGAAGTCCCGCACCTGCAGGTACCTAAATTTGTTTCCCCGCGCCAATCCAAATTTCTCCTCCAACTCCATCAAGCTAGGAAAGCTCCCCTCTATAAACATATCCCCCATTCTCTCAATTCCTGCCCTCTGCCATCTCCGAAATCCCCCGTTCATCTTTCCCTGGGCAAACCGGTGGTTATTACAGATTGGGGGCCAGACCGATGCTCCCTCCGCTCCCAGATGCTTCCTCCATTGCCCCCAAACTCTCAGGGCTGCCACCACCACAGAACTGGTAGAGTACCGTGCCGGTGGGAACAGCAGAGGCGCCATTATCAGCGTCCACAAACTGGTGCCCTTGCCTCCATACGTTCCCATGCTGACCCTCCCCCCACCACCCACTTCCTGATCATGGCTATATTCGCTGCCCAATAATAGTTACTGAAGTTTGGAAGTGCCAGCCCGCCCTCTCCCCGGTTCCGCTGAATCATCCCTTTTTTACTTGTGGGGTCTTGCCCGCCCATACAAAGCCCGTGATGACTTTGTTAACCCATTTAAAGAAGGAGCGCGGAATAAAGATGGGGAGACACTGGAACACAAACAGGAATCTCGGAAGGACCGTCATCTTCACCGACTGGACCCTCCCAGCTAGTGACAACGAGAGCGCGTCCCACCTCCTTCATTTGGTCCAGCAGATGGGCCAGATTAAGTTTGTGTAACCGTTCCCATTCCTGCGCCACTTGGATGCCTAGATACCAAAAACTTCCC
This sequence comes from Scyliorhinus canicula, assembly GCF_902713615.1. Classification (NCBI taxonomy): domain Eukaryota; kingdom Metazoa; phylum Chordata; class Chondrichthyes; order Carcharhiniformes; family Scyliorhinidae; genus Scyliorhinus; species Scyliorhinus canicula. The sequence continues at coordinate 60,606,987 of NC_052151.1, read as the reverse complement.
CCTACCACTCTAAACGGCTGTTCCCCCAAGCACCTCTTCTGTTCCCTTGCCTGGCTCACAAACATCTCGCTTTTCCCCATATTCAGTTTGTACCCCGAGAACCGGCCAAATTCCCCCAGAGCAATTGTAGAACCCCTAATGTGCAAGGAGGCCATTCGGTCGATCGAGTTTGCACCAACCCTCTGAAAGAGCACTCTGCCCGGGCCCAATCCCCCCGTCCTATCCTCGTAACCCCACCTAACATTTGGACACTAAGGAGCAATTTAGCAATCCACCTAACCTGCACATCTTTGGACTGTGGGAGGAAACCGAAGCACCTGGAAAAACCATCGCAGGCACGGGGAGTATGTGCCAATTTCACACAGGCAGTCACCCGAGGTCGGAATTGAATCTGGGTCCCTGGCATATTGAGTAAGCAGTGCTAACCACTGTGCCACCCCCCACCCTGGGTCTCTGGATTATTAGTCTAGTGACAATTCCATGACTCCACCCTGATCGTGCCTCATCCTAACCTTTCAAGTTTGGAAATTGACCGGTTGAATTTTGCAGCAAACATGAATTAACCCCCCTGTGTTTTGTTGACAATTATAGAATGTAAATATTCTTAATTGCTGACACCTGCAAGGGTGTGAGAGATGGGGAAGGCATGCGGGGATGGGTTGGTCATTGGCATGCTGGCGAGATGGTGTTGGCCATGAATGTGTGGGTAGTGGAAGAGAGAGAGACAGTTTGCCTATGTCCCAATGAAAAACGTGGCTTGGAGTGGCAACACCACCATGTTGCCAGGACTTGGGAATCCTTATCCAGAATTGCTGCGTTTGAACCAGCTAAACCTGTGCACGTTATCACCATGGGTAAATTTTCCACTGCTGGTCCAAGAGGACCAGATTTATCCCACAACTGTAGGATAGTCAAGGTAGGCAATGAAGGAAACCATGACGACAATTTACCGTGCCTTAATAAAGGAGGAAATTATTAATTTTATTTTGAACTAAAATTTTTCAGTTGTCCTTAAGTAACTGTTGTCAAGTTAAAATGTCATCATGTTTGTGTCGACTGTGAAAATTGCAGCTTGAATACCTTTTTCAGGTCTTTTGACAGTCAGTTCAGCTGTTGTGTTTATATCAATTCATTCAATTGTTCAATTTTTAATTTAGCTGCTGGAAGGAAGTTTTGCTCGTGAAGTCAGCCATGAAGTGGACGGACTGATTTTTCAACCAACTGGGGTAAGACTAATTTGAGTGTGTGCATGTGCATTCTTTATTACTGATGTTTTATTATTATAAAAAGATTAGATTAAATATCTTGTGTGAAACTGCCAACCTCCTTGTAATCAGAGAATAATACAGCAGAGAAGAAGGCCATTCAAATAATCACTCATGGTTGGCTCCTTGACAGAGCAGTAAACTCCAATCCCATTTTCCATCCACTATCTCAAACAAATTCAGATATTTATACATACTAATCACTGGAATTGACCCAGTTGCCTCATATATGCAAAGCATTGGATCTACTACTCATCACTCGCCTTCCAGGAGGGGAGTGGACCTGCGTGAGGAACACAGACCGGGGCGAAAATAAATAAAGCCTAAGGCATACAACCTTATTCCTCTTATCTTCCAGGAGGGGAATGAACTTGTGGGAGGAACACAGTTGGGGGAAAACACTTCAATAAACTTGATGAGTGCAGTCTAGCTCCACGTGCCTTTCGGGGTGAAGAGGAGAGAGGAGCGAGCCTGCAGGCGGAACGCAGACTGGGAAGCAGTTTAATGTCTCAGCAGATAAATGGTACCTCGGACATGCAGTACCACTCTTTCCCAATAAACTACATTGAAGTTCACCCTAGTTTGTGTTGCAATTTTGGAATGTCACTTGAACCTAAGACTTCCTGATCCTAAGGTGAAAGTCCTACCATTGTATCAGACTAAGAGCTTCTTGGCTTGCTTCCTACAAGCAGGGGCTGGTTTAGCACACTGGGTTAAATCACTGGCTTTTATAGCAGGCCAGCAGCACGGTTCAATTCCCGTACCAGCCTCCCCGGACAGGCGCCGGAATGTGGCGACTAGGGGCTTTTCACAGTAACTTCATTGAAGCCTACTCGTGACAATAAGCGATTTTCATTTTCATTTCATTTCAGAGGAAAAACAGTCAGTCATTGAGTGGCGTTGCCACATTTTGTACAAAGAAGCCTTTTATTATAATCTGAAGCCTTTAACTTCTGATAGGATTTTTTTCAATACTGTTGTCAGGACTCTCAATTTTAATGCATTGAACCATGATATGTTAACGTTGCTGCGATATTTTGCAACTTAATGCGTTGAGCTAAGATATACTTTTAATTCTGTCATATGTAAAATGCTTTGTTATGTATTCTAAGTAGTATTAAAGCAATTTGTAATAACTGCTCACTGACAGCATGGAAGTGTACCTGGAGTATATACCATAGAGTCCTACCTTTCGCCTATGGGTTCTTGTGAGCTTTCATTCAAATTAATTATTTTGCAAGTCTCCATCTTGGCATTGTGTTTGAAATTATGGCAGACCTCACCTGGCCTTGTTTAGCAGTTAAATACATTCCTTGCTGACCTATTTGCCATTACCTTGGGAAAATTGTGATGCAAAAGAGTTTTTATTATCTTGGCTAAGTGTACCACTTGATAATTTGTGCATATTATTGGCTTCTTGCATAAATAGGCACAAGGAATGTTTTTGTCAGTTCAGGCATTTGTTTAATTTGGGAGTATAGTTACGAACAATGTAGAGCCATCAGGAAACATAGAAACCACTCCTTTGTATAATTTCCCCCCATTTCTCGGTGCAACATGCAAAGCATTCCTCTTGAAGCCAACTGTAGCATCGTAACCTGGAGCATTGTCTATGCTTGCGAACCAGCTCTCACAGCACAATGCCTTAATGTGGGGGAACAGAAAGATCTTGGGGTTCATGTGCACAGACCTCTGAAGGTTGCCACTCAAGTGGATAGAGCCTTGAAGAAGGCCTATTGTGTGTTAGCGTTTATTAACAGGGGGCTTGAGTTTAAGAGCCGTGGGGTTATGCTGCAACTGTACAGGACCCTGGTGAGACCACATTTGGAGTATTGTGTACAGTTCTAGTCACCTCATTATAGGAAGGATGTGGAAGCATTGGAAAGGGTGCAAAGGAGATTTACCAGGATGCTGCCTGCATTGGAGGGTAGGTCTCATGAGGAAAGGTTGAGGGAGCTAGGGCTTTTCTCATTGGAGCGAAGGAGGATGAGAGGTGACTTAATGGAGGTTTATAAGATGATGAGGGGGATAGATAGAGTGGATGTTCAGAGACTATTTCCTCGGGTGGATGTAGCTGTTACAAGGGGGCATAACTATAAGGTTCAGGGTGGGAGGTATAGGAGGGATGTCCGAGGTAGGTTCTTTAATCAGTGTGTGGTTAGGGTGTGGAATGGACTGCCTGCTGTGATAGTGGAGTCGGACACTTTAGGAACTTTCAAACAGTTATTGCATAGGCACATGGAGCACACCAGAATAACAGGGAGTGGCATAGTGGCAAAGCTCGGCACAACATCGAGGGCCGAAGGGCCTGTTCTGTGCTGTACAGTTCTATGTTCTATATCTTTGGAGCCTCCTCTTGATGAAGGCAGGTGAAGACAACTAAATTTATTGTCTCCTCAGCTCAATCTTTGGCTGGCTAATGAAAAGAGTATTTGAGGACTAAGATCTCATACAGGAGACTAAAGTCATGGTTTACCAGGCAGCAGTGATCCCTATGTAATTCAGAGAAGCGGGTACTTCAAAGCACATAGGAGACTACCACAGCAGTGCCTTACAATGCCTTTCAAATCAGGTGGTAAGAAAGGCAGTCCAAATGCAACGTCCTCTCCCGAGGCAACCTGCCCAGCATTGAGGTGCTAATAACTCAAAACCAGCTCTATAGAATGGGGCATGCCATTTGTATGACTGACACTAGATTCCCAAAGCAACTGCTCAACTCTGAACTTGGTCGTGGCAGGAAACACTCAGGACAGTGGAAAGACTTCATCTCTGAAGAGGTCAAACATGCTAGCTGACTCATGGGAGGTCCTGCCTTATGACTCGATTTAAATGGCAAAGGTTTATTCAGGACGGCAACACATTGGGAAATGTGGTCAGAAACATGCAGATGTGAAGTTGAGGCATTGGACAAATTGCACAAACCTCCAAACAACTCATTTACCCAGACTCCCCAAGAACCACCTGTCCTGCAGAGTCTGCAGTTCACGTATTGGTCTTATCAGCTGTCTCTGGACCCATTGTACATGAGTGGAAGCAAGTCATCCTCGATCCAGAAGGACTGCCTGAAAGAAGACATATTTTTACTAAAGGATGGATGTCTGTTTTTTATACGACACTGGGTAAGTGAGCTATTGCTGTTGCTTACCTGAAGATCCACATCCATAGACCACCTTCCGCTGTCTCCTGCAACATCTTTTTCTCCTGTTAGAAAGAGGATACTGAATGAATAAGGGAGCCAACTTCCGTCAGTGTGGCTATGATTCTACTCATTGCTTGAACTCAACCTCTATGTCAAAGAATTAGCTCCCACGTCGTGTCTCTGCTCTGACATGCCTGAAAGCAGCTTTAGTGTTTACATGAAGACAATTTAAATGCTCATGTTATTTGTCAGAATCTTAATGCTGCCTTTTTCACTGATAAACAATAACGGTGCTCTTCACAATGACGTGTCACATACAATGAAGGAAAATCATTTGGTGCAGGATGAGAAGTTCTTAAAGCTACTTTGTTCTGAGGCAGTTTTCTCCCCTGTGAATAGTAGCAACATTTTAGTAAAATAATGTTGAATGTTTTTTAAAAACATGGGTAAAATATTCAAGCAAAATGAACTAAAATTCCTTGAAAAGCAAAAATGTCAACAACTAATTGTCATAAAATTGTTGTAATGTATAATATGCATGAAGACTTGTGAGCTGATTAAATCATCTACTTGGGTGCCTCGTGAACAAAACCATACAAACTAGTGTTTAACTAAATTTGATAGTGTTTAAGTTGCAAAACGTATTCACATAAACGACTCGTATTAGATGAATCAATAGAAGTCCAATATTTTAGATCTGGTCACATGTATCGAGACAGGGTTAATAACTAAATCATAGTAAAGTATCCTTCATGTAAGAGTAATCCTAATATGAAATAACTGCATCGGGAAAAGATCCTAAATTTGGCAAGAGATACATGGTCCTGTAAATGGGAGGGGCACTCAATCCGTGTATACCAGGACTTGGCCAAGTGCCGGGTGGAATTTAACACAGCCAAGCGGCCCTTTACAAGAATAATGTGCGGTTTGGGATGCTATACCCTGCCAAACTCTGGGTGACTTTGCAGGATAACAAGTACTACTTCATCGCACCGGCAGAAGCAGACAGATTTGTGCACAAGCACGGGCTGTAAAGGAAACAACACCAGCAGTGATCCACACCTCTAGTCTCATCGGTCAAAACAGAAGGAGAGACTATTTGCGTGGGACTGATCCCTCTCTTCTTCAATCTGACAATGAGTCTCGAAAGGGAGGGCGTGAGAGCAGTAGGAGGGGGAAAAGTGAAGAGAAAGGTGTGGGTCGATCGTGGGGGGAAGGGGGATAACGCCATACTAGTGGGTGAGCTAGTGCAGAGAAGTATGAGCGAGGAGAGGACAACAGCAAAACTCCCCATGCAGAGAGAGTGCCTGGGGGGAGTGGGGGGGGGGAGGAAGCTCTAGACGGGGGAATATCAAGGGGTTGGAAATGGAGGGGGAACAGCTGGGCGGGGGAAAGGAGAGATAGGCCCAGGGGAATAGTTGAGAGGTATAAGGCTGGCTAGGACAGGACAAACACGGTGACAACGTAAACAATGGCAATGAAAACAGTCATTTTGGAGGGCCCCCAAACAAGGTAAGGTTCGTTGATTCCACATGTGTGTGTGTGGGTGTGTGGGGGGTGGGGTGGGGGGGGAAGAGATACATAAACTCCCTGTCAGAATAGTCACCTGGAACATCAGGGCACTTAATGTCCCGGTGCAAATTTCCAGAGTCTTTGCCCATCTGAAAAGTCTTGGGAACTGACATGTTCTTCCTCCAGGAGGCCCCCCTGAAGGAGAAGGATCAACTACTGGTAGGAAAGGGCTGGGTGGGACAGACTTACCATTCGTGCTACAGGATGAGGGCTAGGGGGTTGGCCAGTCTGTTCAGTGAGAGGACAGCGACGAGCATGGTTATGGACCAAGGGGGCAGTACGTCATGGTTAGTGGTGTCATGGAAGGGCACCAATGGTCCTTGTAAATATGTGCACTCCTAACTGGAACGACGTGGAATTCATGAAGAAAATCAATGTGGAAATCCCCAATGTAGACACACTCCGACTCATCATGGGAGGGGACTTTAACTGTATACAGGACCCACGGACAGACAGATCAAGCCCCAACTTGGGGAATGAATTAAACCTGGCACTGGACCCATGGGGGTTCACACACCCAGGGGAGAAGAAGTTCTTCTCCCAGGTGCACACAAGGTACATACTCGGATCGACTTTCTTGTTGTGTGGAAAGTAAGGGTAGTAGGAATGGAGTACTCTGCAATCGTAATCTCTGACCACGCTTCACACTAAGTGGATGTGAAGTTGGAGACGGGCCGGGCATAATGCCCCCTCCATTAAGTCAAGGCATAACCCTCCAGGGGATATCACAAGCCATAGACGGGTATGTTACAAACAACCAGAATGGGGAGGTCTCTCCCTCCATGATCTGGGAGGCACTGAAGGTGGTGATAAGGGGGGAAGTTATTGCATACAAGGCGTGCAAAGGTAGGAAGGAGGAGACGGCCATACAACAGCTGATCGACTCCATACTGGATGTGGATCGGCAGCATTCCTCGACCCCGACCTTTGAATTACTGGGGGAGGTAAAAAAAGCTACAGATTATCTTTGACCTGCTCTCCACTGGGAAAGCAGTGCACCAGTTTCAGCAGACACAGGTGATCTTTTACGAACTTTGAGACAAAGCCAGCCACCTGCTGGCTCACCAGCTGAGAAAGCGGGCAGCCACAAAGGAAATAATTCAGGTTAGGGAAGGGAGCGGTAGGTTAGTTGCCACGCCAGGAAGGCTCAACGAAGCCTTTGCAACTTTCTACCGGGGGCTGTACACCTCCAAGCCCTCCGAAGGGAACTCGGGTGAAGCAGTTCCTCGATGGACTGGTCATGCTGGTTGTGGGGGAAGAAAAGAGATGGGGCCTAGAAGTGCCATTAGAACTGGAAGAAGTCACGCAGAGTATCAACTGTATGCGGGCGGGGAAGGCACTGGGACCAGATGGATCCCCGTCGGGACTACTGCAAAACATTTATGCAAGCATTGGCCCTGCACCTGTGGGAGATATTCGCAGACCCGCTAGTTAGGGGCACCCTGCACCAACACTGGCATGAGCGTCAATATCACTGGTACCCAAAAAGGACAAAGATCCGACTGAGTGCGGGCTCTACAGGCCCATCTCGCTACTCAACGTAAACAAAAAGATCCTGGCAAAGACCCTGGTGAGTTGGCTGGACAGCTGCGTGTCAGAGGTAGCGGCAGAGGGCCAGGCGGGCTTTTCCAAGGGTTGGCAGCTAAGATCGAATATTAGGCACCTGCTGGATGAGATAACGACCCCATCCGGGGAGAGAACACCAGAGGTGATCATCTTGCTGGACGCAGAAAAAGCCTTCGACAGAGTTGAATGGAAGTACCTCATAGAAGTATTGGAATGGTTTGGGTTCCGACAAGGGTTCACCTTGTACCTTGCACGGTAGCACAAGTGGATAGCACTGTGGCTTCACAGTGCCAGGGTCCCAGATTCGATTCCCTGCTGCGTCACTGTCTGTGCGGAGTCGGCACGTTCTCCCCGTGTCTGCGTGGGTTTCCTCCAGATGCTCCGGTTTCCTCCCACAGTCCAAAGACGTGCAGGTTAGGTGGATTGGCCATGCTAAATTGCCCTTAGAGGTTAGGAGGGGTTATTGGGATAGGGTGGAAGTGAGGGTTTGGATGGGTCGGTGCGGATATGATAGGCCGAATGGCCTCCTTCTGCACTCTATGTTCCTAAGTGAAACGACTGTACAGTACCCCCGTGGCAAGAATATTGACAAACAGCATCAACTCTAAATACTGCGGCTGCACAGAGACAAGGATGCCTGCTATCCCCGCTGCTGTTTGCTATGGCAATCGAGTCACTGCCGATCACCCTCAGAACGGCAAAGGGGTGGAGAAGTATCCAAAGGGGTGCAGAGAGCATAGAATCTCACTCTATGCTGATGACCTGCTTCTCTACATCTCAAATCCCCAGACAAGCATGGAAGGGATAATGAAACTCCTAAAGGAGTTTGGTCCTTCTCGAGTTACAAGCTTAACCTGAGCAAGAGCGAGCTCTTTACTGTGAACTCGCAAGGGGGAGGTACAGAGCTGGGAAGGCGGCCGATCATGCAAGCCCAGACCAAATTCCGCTACCTGGAGATCCAAATATCCCACAATTAGACACGGGTCCAGAAATGGAATCTGACAAGTCAGGGGGAGGAATACGAGAGGGACCTAGCAGGGAGAATACAGACGGTCAAAATGAACTTGCTGTCCAGATTCCTCTTCCTGTTTAGATCCCTTCTGATCTACATGCCCAAGGCCTTTTTCATTGCAGTCGACAAACTAATCATGGCTTATGTGGGGTGGGAGAAGAACCCGAGGATCCAAAAGAAGATCCTCCAAAGGGAAAAAAAGGTGGGAGGCTTGTCCTTCCCGAACCTACAGTTCTACCACTGAGCGGACACCGCAGAGAGGGTGAAGATGGAAGAGAGTTCCTGTATAGGAACGTCCCTCCGAGCCCCAGCCAGAGTTGCTCTGCCATTCCTCCCCCACCGGCCAAACAATCGAGTAGCCTAATGGTAGTAGCCACGCTCTGGATGTGGTACCAAATGAGGTAGCACTTTAGCCTAACCAAATGTCCACCATGGTCCCCATCTGCAACAACCACAGGTTCACTCCCGCAATAATGGACGCCCTTCAAAGGTGGAGACAGGGTGAGGGGACACTGACGGTTAGGGACATGTTGAAGAATGATAGAGTAGCGACCCTGGGGGAATTCACAAAGAGGTTCCAGTTACCAAGAGGAAATGAACTGAGACGTTCAGGTGAAAACTTCCTCCGTACCCCCTGATATCAGGACACTCGAAATGGAAGAAACCGCTGGACACAGGCTACCTAGGGAAGGAAACTGTGCAAACCTGTCAGGGTGACTATTGGAGGAGTTACACTGCCCCCTGGTAAGACAAGGAAAAAAATGGGAGGAGGACCTAGCCATCGAGATAAGGGAGGACTCTGGATTGAAGTACTGCACAGGGTGAACTTATGCACTTAGAGGTCAGGGCTGAGCCTAACACAGCTAAAGGTGGTGCACAGAGCACACCTACCCAGAACCAAAACCCGAATGAGTGGGTTTTTTCCGGAGGTGGAGGACAAATGCGAAAGGTGCCAGGGAGGCCTGGCCAATCACACCCACATGTTCTGGTCTTGTCCCAGACTTGTCAGGTACTGGAAGACCTTCTTTGAGCAATGGCCAGGGTTGTGGGAGCGAGGGTGGAGCCATGCCCAAAAGTGACAATCATCGGGGTTTCAGGTCAGCCGGAACTCTTCATGGGAGGGTGGCCACGCCCTACCCTTTGCCTCGCTGATCGCCCGCTGGAGATTCTGCTCAGCTGCCGATCAGCAGCACCACCCAATGCTGGAGACTGGCAGTCCAACCTGGTGGAATTTCTCAGGCTGGAGAAAATAAAATTTGCCAGTGTGAAAGTAGAGAAGCCTTGCTATACAGGGAATTGGTGAGATCACACCTGTTTCACATCTGGAGAACTGTGTGCAGTTGTGGTCTCCTTATTGCATTTGAAGCAGTCCAAAGAATGTTCACTAAGCTGACTCTTGGAATGAAGGAGTTGGCATGAAGAAAGATTGAGCAGGTTGGGCCTACAGTTTAGTGCTATTGAAACATGTAAGATTCTGAGGGGCTTGACCGGTTAGATACTGAGAGGGTGTTTGATGTGTGGAGGAAATCTGGAACTAGGGGCACAGTTTAATTGGGAGGGGGGAAGAGAGGTCTCATTTAAATAGCGGTGAGGAGGAATTTTGTCTATCAGTGTATTCAGTTTTGAGAATTTGTTTCCTCAGAGCAATGGAAAGTTATTGGGAATGTGCAGGAGAGTGGAGTTAGGACCACAATCCGATCATCTAAGATTTTATTGAATGACAGAACAGACTTTAGTCACATGGAAAAATGATTTCAGAAAAACTTTTAACAAATAAAAAATAAGCATATGCAATTGTTGGGTATGTGGTCTCTATTCCCATTCACATGGCATATGCATTTGTCGTTTCATATATTTATTTGTATGTATGCTAGGCCTGGCCAAACGGGCGGTTCAGACATTTGAGAGGCATATAGAAGCAGATCACCGGCTCCCTGGACACGCGGCTGGCACTGGATGGAGAGTAGGAGCTGATCTGACCCATTTAATTTTCTGAATTATCCTTCTCAGCAGTCACTCTGATTAAGTCAGAGTCGTGCTTTCAACTTGCATGTCACACAAGTGCCAGTCGATTACCATCTCCAACAAGAGAGAATCTAACCATTTTCTCTTGATATTAAACTGCATTACCATCTCTGAATCAACATTCTGGGGGGATACCATTGACCTGAAACTTAACTGGATTAATCCTAAATATAAATTGGCTATAAGAGCAGGCCATAGATTGGGGATTCTGTGGCAAGTAACTCACCTCCCTGACTCCCCACAGCCTGTCCACCATCTCAAAGACACAAGGCAGGAGTGTGATGGAATACTCGGCACTTGTCTGGATGATAGCAGCTCCAACAACACTCAATGAGCTGACTATCAAGGACAAAGTATCCAACTTTATTGGCACCTTTCTACAAACAGCACTGTGGGTGTGCCTACAACACATGGGACTGCAGCAGTTGGCACTCCCGATTGCAGGAAAAACGATCAACAGCCGCGACCGGGTTTTAGGTTGAGAATGTCAGCCGAATCTGCCAGTAGCCGCAACATTTTGCCCCGCTCGATCCGACTGCCACCCAATTATCCAATAGGTGCTTAGCTTTCCTAACGTCATTTGTGATGTCTAATTGCTCCGCTGACCAATAGGAGGAGACGGGATGATACTTCTGGTGGTGGAACTGTTGGAGCTCGGGGCCTGTGAAGGACACAGAGAGCGGCCGAGTGAAGTTTGTGTGAGGGTTGTGAATGTTGAGTCACAATGCTGGCAGTCAGCACCAGTTCACTGGCTTGCCCAAGTACTTCAATGCCTACACCGTCACAGTTTTATATATATATATATAAATATATATATATATATATATATATATACATACAGGGATTGCAGCAATTTGTTTGTTCTTCAAACTGTGATCCAAGAAGAAGGCACCAGCAGCTATCACAGAAAATAAATGCTATGTGGTTCTCCTCTGGGGCAGGGCAAGTAGAATTTAAGGACTAACATGTGAAATCTGTGTGAATGTTTGAAACTTCTGCTGTCATGTCATGGAAGTGATATATTATAAGTTATCTGTCTTCACAAATAAAACTCACAGGACACCATGTGTTGTTTTAAAAAAGAGAATGCCATCCGCATGCATACCCCCTCAGGCAGAACTGGCAGTGCAGAGACCCGGTGCCTGCCCAGCAGGGCAGAATGACACCTGCTGATGTTAGTGTGCTATTCCTGTACCGTCTCGTTCCTAACGTCAGCGCACTTTCCCAGTACCGCCTCCTCTTAACGTCAGTGTGCTGTCGCAGGACCAAATTTCTTATTAAAAATGACAAGAGGGCAGACGGTGGTGCAGTGGTTAGCACTGCTGTCTCATGGTGCCGAGGCCCCAGGTTCAATACTGGCTCTGGGTCACTGTCTCTGTGGCGTTTTCACATTCTCCCTATGTTTGTGTGGGTTTCACTTTCACACCCCAAAGATATGCAGGTTAGGTGGATTGGCCATGCTAAATTGCCCCTTAATTGGAAAAAATGAATTGCGCACTCTAAATTAAAAAAAAAAATGACAAGTCTTCGCACCAGAAGTGGTGAGAGAGAGCAGATCATGCACTTGGCACTAATGTCTCGAGATTCGTGCTTTGGTCACGAAATCCTGGAGCAGAGATTTCTCTATTTTGTAGCTGCCAGCAAGCAAGCAACAGGAGTGTGTGAAGAACTGAAGATCGATAGTTGTAATAAGGAAGAGAGGGACAGAGACATAAACAGGCCAGGATTTCACAACTGAATCTGCTAGAAAGAGAAGATTAAACCCTCAAAACTTCAAAAGCATTTGAGGCACGGCAGGTTCGAGGACAAACCGCTTGATTATTTTCAAAGGATGCAGCGAGAACTAAATTCATCACCTGTGTCCTTTGCAGAAATGTAACATTGAATGACAAAGCAAGTGAGATCCTATCACATTAAAGATGAGCAAAAGGTCAGTTGTGAAGTGCGGGCAGCGAAGGTCACGAAGGTCAGCCGACATGGGTCGGCTGATGCAATTCAACGTGAGAAAATGTGAGGTCTTGCACTTTGGAAAAAAGAATCCAAGCATAGACTACTTTCTAAACGGTGAGAAAATTCATAATGCCAAAGTACAAAGGGATCTGGGAGTGCTAGTCGAGGATTCCCTAAAGGTAAACATGCAGGTTGAATCTGTGATTAAGAAAGTGAATGCAATGTTGTCATTTATCTCAAGAGGGTTGGAATATAAAAGCAGCGATGTGCTACTGAGCCTTTATAAGGCTCCGGTTAGGCCCCATTTGGAGTACTGTGTCCAGTTTTGGGCCCCACATCTCAGGAAGGACATACTGGCACTGGAGCGTGTCCAGCGGAGATTCACACGGATGATCCCTGGAATGGCGGGTCTAACATATGATGAACGGCTGAGGATCCTGGGATTGTATTCATTGGAGTTTAGAAGGTTAAGGGGAGATCTAATAGAAACTTACAAGATAATACATGGCTTAGAAAGGGTGGACGCAAAGAAACTGTTTCCGTTAGGCGAGGAGACGAGGACCCGTGGGCACAGCCTTAGAATTAGAGGGGGTAAATTCAGAACAGAAATGCGGAGACACTTCTTCAGCCAGAGAGTGGTGGGCCTGTGGAATTCATTGCCGCAGAGTGCAGTGGAGGCCGGGACGCTAAATGGCTTCAAGCCAGAGATAGATAAATTCTTGATGTCGCGAGGAATTAAGGGCTACGGGGAGAATGCTGGTAGGTGGAGTTGAAATGCCCATCAGCCATGATTGAATGGCGGAGTGGACTCGATGGGCCGAATGGCCTTACTTCCACTCCTATGTCTTATGGTCTTATGGGTCGCGAAGGTTGGCTGGATGGCATGGGTCCTAAAGAATGGTTGGCTGGTAAAAATGGGTCTCTGGCAAAAAGGTTTGACAAAACTGCTTTAAATGCCTATCCGTGTAACCCCACCTAACCTGCATATCTTTGGGCACCAAGGGCAATTTGCCATGGCCAATCCACCTGACCTGCACCTCTTTGGACTGTGGGAGGAAACTGGAGCACCTGGAGGAAACCCACGCAGACATGGGCCGAATGTACAACCTCCACACTGTCACCCAAGGCTGGAATTGAAAACAAATCCTAGGCACTGTGTTACCTAATATAGGTGTACAAAATTATGAGGGGCCTCGATAGCGTTGACAGGAAATATTTGTTTCTCCCAGCTGTTGGGTCAATTACCAGGGGAAATAGATTTAAGGTGATTGGTAGAAGGATTAGAGAGCCCATGAGGAAAAAAGAGGGTGGTGGACATCTGAAATTCACTGCGTAAGTTGGTGGTTGAGGCTGAAACGTCCAACTCATTTAAAAGGTACCTGGATCTGCATCTGAAGAGCTGTAACTTGCAAGGCTGCGGACAAGCTGCTGGAAAGTGGGATTAAAATAATCGTCTAGTTTATTTTTTCTCTTTTTATGCTGCGCAGTCACGATGGGCTGAACAGCCTCTTTTTGGAACATAACTTTTCTATGGTTCTGTCCTGCATTAAATGCACTGCACAGGCTACATTTATTTTTACCTAGGGAACTGTGCACATTCATTAAGAATCATTTGCTCTTTGACTAATGCATCTGTGTTTTACTTGCAACAGAAAATCATGAACAAAGCTGCTTTTCCTGTTTTGATTCTCCATGTAATACTTGCACTGTTTTTAATTTGTTATGCTTTGTCAATCAATATAATTGGTATGGTCTTTTCTAACTGATTCTATTGTACAGCTGTATGTAGCAGAAACATCATGACAGTGGGAGAACTACATCACGCTACCCTTTTAGTACTGTATTAAACAGCTGTCCTGTCTATAATAATAGCTGTTAAATACGATAATCGGATATGCATCTTAAGGAAACAAATCAAGCAGCAAATTCCTATTTATGAAACCAAGCTGATTCTTTTTTGTAACGAGTGTTTTGCCACCAACAGACTTGCCATTTGTGATCTCCCTGGTTCCTCGACCAGATAGTGAGCTAAGATAAAATTTGCATTTCATGCAACAGAGGTTATTGATAAAGAGAATGACAGACAAAGTGAGAGAATGGGAATGGACTAATGGCTAACATAAAAGGGAAGTCTAAATCCCTGTAAACCAGTGAATGATAAAATGGGAGCCAAAAGAAGGGTGGGCAAATAAGGAGATCTTCTGGCGGTATTGTGCATGGCTGAGGTACGAAAAGGGTACTTTGCATCCGCTTTCACTAGAGAAGAGGATGCTTCTGAAGTAGCAGTAAAAGAGGAGGTAGTGGCAACAATGGATAGGATAGAAATAGTTACAGGATATAAAATGGAGGCAACAACAACTTATCTTTCTATAGCACCTTTAATGCAATGAAATGTCTCAACGCACTGAAAAGATTGACAGTTGTCAAAATAGAAAAAGTAGTCTGTATGGGATGCATCCTAAGTTACTGCAGGAAGTAAGAGTGAAAATTGCATAAGGTCTGACTGCAATCTCCCAATCATTCGTACGTATTGGGAGTGGTGGTGACAGTTTAGATTGTCAGAGATGGGTAGGCCATTTGGCCACTTGAACCTGCCCGACTCTGATTGGTTCATCCAATCAGAGCTGTCTCTTGGGAAAGAAAATTTTGGGAAAGCAAATTTCTGATCGGTTTGCCTTTCTGTTCCCTGAATGGCCATTCGGTCAGCATGCATCCAATTGGTTATTCATGGATCCCAGACACGCACTCATGTGAGTACAATTTGAATGCGCGACTGTTGTGCATGCGTACGTCGTAATGCAGGTTACTGTTTGGAAAATTTCACTTGGCTAACACTAAGTTGCCTTTTACTGAACTGTTATCAGTTTAGATAATCAGCTTGGGGAAAAGAAAACTCTCTGAATGTGGAATGTTTCTGAAGTAAGCAGGGGTGATGGTGCTGGTGGTAATTTTTGGAAGCAGTGAGATTTTGGCGCGTGCTGGGATTATCTATAAGAGGTACTAGCGGCAATTTTTACGACATCTTGGGAAAATTTATCGGAATACTGGGGATAATCTATAAGAGTTATGGGGCATGCTAATCCATAGGAATTACTCAGAGATATAGGAGAGCTAATCCTTTTTGAATGTTACCATTGAATTTGCTTCCACCATCTATTCTGGCTGTGCTCACAGTGAATGAAAGAAACAATCCTCATGTCATCTGTTAATTTTTTGCTTATCACTTTAAATGTGTCCTCTTGATACTAATCAATCTTCCTCTTGCTGGAGTTGCTGTGTTAAAACTATTCATGGGATCTGGGCATTGCTGGGTGCACCCCAGCATTTGTTGCCCATCCCTAATTGTCCTTGAACTGAGTGGCTTGATCGGTCATTTCAGAAAGAATTGCTGTGGTTCTGGGGCAACATGTAGGCCAGACTAGGCAATGCTGGCAGATTTCCTTCCCTAAATGATATTAGTGATCCAGGTGGGTTTTTAAGACAATCAAAAATGGTTTCATGGTCATCATTAAACTTTCAATTCCAGATTTTGTATTGAATTCAGACCAACATACCATTTGTCTTTTTTACTGCTTGCTGTACCTGCACGATTACTTTCAGCGACTGATGCATGAGGACACCAAGGTCTCACTGAGTATCCACCTCTCTCAATTTACACCCATTCAAATAATAATCTGTCTTCCTATTTTTGCTACCGAAGTGGATAGACTCACATTCATCCACATTATACTGCATCTGCCATGCCCTACCACCCAACTTTGTATCATCTGCAAATTTGGAAATACTACATTTAGTTCCCTCATCCAAATCATTGATATATAATGTGAACAGTTGGGGTCCTAGCACAGACTCCTGCCGCACCCCACTAGTCACTGCCTGCCAATCGGAAAATGACCCATTTATTCCAACTTTTTGCTTCCTGTCTGCTAACCAGCTTTCTATCCATCTCCAGACACTACCTGCAATCCCATGCGCTTTAACTTTAGATAGTAAGCTGCTGTGTCGAAAGCCTTCTGAAAGTCTAAGTAAACCACGTCCACCGGTGGTCTCCCTGGTCAACTCTACTAGCTACATCTTCAAAGAATTTCAATAGATTTGTCAAGCATGATTTCCCCTTCATAAATCTATGCTTACTTTGTCTGATTATACCACTGCTTTCCAAATGCTGTGCTATGAAATCCTTGATGATGGACTGTAGCAACTTACCTACTACCGACGCTAAGCTCAGTAGTCTATAGTTTCCTGTTTTCGCTCTACCTCTCTTTTTGAATAGTGGGGGTATATTAGCTACCCTCCAATCTGAAGAATCATTCCAGAGAATTTTGGAAAATAACCACCATTGGATCTACTATTTCTAAGGCCACATCCTTAAGCACTCTGGGATGAAGATTATCAGGCCCTTGTGATTTACCCGCCTTCAATCACATTAAATTCCCTAAAACCATTTATCCATTAATACTAATTTCCTTCAGCTCTTCACTAAAACTTGTGTTTCTCAGAACCTCTGGGATGTTATTCATGTCTTCATTGTTTTTTCCCCAAAGGTTTAGCATAACTTCTTTGTTTTTTCTTATTCTTTTCTTTTCTGGTTTAGCCCACTCAGCTAAATCGCTTGCTTTTAAAGCAGACCAAGCAGGCCAGCAGCATGGTTCGATTCCCGTACCAGCCTCCCCGGACAGGCGCCGGAATGTGGCGGCTTTTCACAGTAACTTAATTGAAGCCTACTCGTGACAATAAGCGATTTTCATTCATTTCATTTCAAAGTCAAGGATATCAAAACAAAGAAAGATTTACAGCAAAGAAGGAGTTCATTCAGCCCATCATGTCTATGCCAGCCAGAAAAGGATTATCTTGTCTAATCCCACCTTCCAGCTCTCGCTCTGAAACACTGTAGGTTATGATGACTCTAGTGCATATTTAAGTGTCTTTTTAATGGGATGAGGGTTTCTGCCTCTAACAGGCATTGAATTCCAGACCTCCATCTCCATCTTGGTGAAAGAATTACTCTACAACTCTCCTTAATCTTTCCACCAGTTACTATAAATCTATGCCTCCTAATTGTTCACCTCTCTGTCAAAGGAAATAGGTCATTCCTATCTAGGGTCCTCATTTTTCAACACTTTTTAATTATTTTTTTAATCGGCTTTTTCTTCATTTATGGCAATATGCTCCTTAGCCCTCATTGTTGCCTTGAAAAGCTTCAGTCAAGCCTAACAGACGTGGCCTTCCCTCAGCAAATCCATGCTGACTGTCCTTGATTAATCTATGCCTCGCTAAATAATCATTTAAGGAGTCACAGAAAGTTGTTTCCAATAATAATCCCACCACTACGATTCAGCTAACTGGCCTGCTTGTACTAGTTTCCTATTTCGCTCCCTGACATCAGCCTGTAAGAATTCACCCCTCTCTCTACCGATGTCACTGGTAGCCATACACACCGTGACCACTCTGGTTATTCTCTCCTCCCGCAAAAATATTTTGCAGCTGCTTGCCTATGTACTTGACCTTTGATACCAGGGAGGCAACACACTTGGAATCACAATTATCTCTCCAAATACACATGTCGTCTTGTGCTGTCCTCCCTGTGCAGCTGAACCTGCGCGACTTGAATCTGGTTATATTCCCAAAGGCACAATTCCAAACTGAATAGCGGCTGGAGAGTGAGACTCATAGAATTAGGAGCAGGACTGTGCCATTTGGCCCCTTGAGCCTGCTCTGCAAATCAATAGGCTCAACCCACATTTCCATCAACCCTGATGACCTTTCACTCCCTTGCTTATCAAGAAACCCCCCGATGACCTTTCACCCCCATGCTTATCAAGAATGTATCTAGCTCACTTGAGGAAGGAGCTGCGCACTGAAAGCTAGTGATTCGAAACAAAACTGTTGGACATTAACCTGGTGTTGTAAGACTTCGTACTGTGTCCACCCCAGTCCAACACCGATCATGCCTTAAAAATATTCAAGGAATCTGTTTCCACTGTCTTTTGAGGAAGAGAGTTCTAAAGACTCATGGCTCTCTGAAAGAAAAAATGTTGTCTTATCTCAGTCTTAAATGAGTCACCCCTAGTTCTAGATTCTCCCACAAGAGGAAACATCCTTTCGACATCCATTCTGTAGAGACCCCCCCCAGGATCTTTTATGTTCAATCAAGTTGCTTTTTACTCTTCTGAACTCCAGTGGACACAAGCCTAGCCTGTCCAACCATTCCTCATAAGACAACCCACTAATTTCAAGTTTGAATCTTTTATATCTTCTTTGAAGTGCTTCCAACACATTTACATCTTTCCTTAAGTGTGAAGATCAATACTGTATGCAGTTCTCCAAATGTGGTCACTCCAATGCCCTGTAAAACTGAAGCATAACCTCCTTAATTGTGTAATAAATTCCTGCATCAGAGATCAGTGTGTAAAGCACATGGGATTGGGGTAACGTATTGAGATGGATCGAAAACTGGTTGGCAGACAAGAAGCAAAGAGTAGGAATTAACTGATCTTTTTCAAACTGGCAGGCAGTGACTAGTGGGTACCACAACGATTGGTGCGAGGACCCCAGCTCTTCACAATGTATATTAATAATGTAGCACAGTGGGTAGCACTGTTGCTTCACAGCTCCAGGGTCCCAGGTTCGATTCCCGGCTTGGGTCACTGTCTGTGAGGAATCTGCACGTTCTCCCCGTGTCTGCGTGGGTTTCCTCCGGGTGCTCCAGTTCCCTCCCACAAGTCCCAAAAAAGACGTCTTGTTAGGTAATTTGGACATTCTGAATTCCCCTTCTGTGTACCCGAACAGGCGCCGGAATGTGAACCGACTAGGGGCTTTTCGCAGTAACTTCATTGCAGCGTTAATGTAAGCCTACTTGTGACAATAAAGATTATTATTATCATAATGATTTAGCTGAGTTAACAAAATGTAGTACCTCCAAATTTGCAGATGACACCAAGTTAGGTGGAAGGGTGAGCTGTGAGGAGGATGCAGAGATCCTTCAGTGTGATTTGGACAAGTTGAGTGAGTGGGCAAATGAATGGCAGATGCAGTATAATTTGGAGAAATACGAGGTTATCCAATTTGGTAGCAAAAACGTGAAGGCAGACTACTATGTGACCATAAATTAGGAGAGGGGAATGTGCAACGAGACCTGGGTGTCCTCGTACACCAGACACTGAAGGTAAGCATGCAGGTACAGCAGGCGGTAAAGAGGGCAAATGGTATGTTGGCCTTCATAGCGAGAGGATTTGAGTATATGAGCAGAGATGTCCTGATGCAATTAAACAGGACTTTGGTGAGGCCACACCTGAAATATTGTGTGCTGTTTTGGTCTCCTTATCTGAGGAAGGACACTCTTGTCGAGAAGGGAGTGCAGTGAAGGTTTACCAACTGATTTGTGGATGGCGGGACTGATGTATGAGTAGAGATTGAATCGGTTAGGATTGTATTCGCTGGAGTTCAGAAGAATGAGGGGGTGTCTCACAGAAACCTATAAAACTCTTAACAGGACTAGACAGAGTAGATGCAAGAAGGATGTTCTGGATGGTTGGTGTGTCCAGAACCAGGGGTCACAGTCTGAGGATATGGGGTAGACCATTTAGGACAGAGATGAGGAGAAATTTCTTCACCCAGAGAGTGGTCGGCTTGTGGAATTCGTTACCAGAGTAAGTAGTTGAGGCCAAAATATTGTATGTTTTCAAGAAGCAGTTAGATATAGCACTTAGGATGAAGAGGATCAAGAGATATGGGGGGAAAGCGGGATTAGGCTATTGAGTTGGTTGATCAGCCATGATCATGCTGAATGGCAGAGCAGGCTCGAATGGCCTCCTCCTATTTTCTATGTTTCTCCCTAGTTCTGTAACAAATGCCCTTCTCAATAAACAATAGCATTCTATTAGCTTTCCTAGTTACTTGCCGTACCTGCATGCTAACCTGCACTAATGGAACACCTGCACTTTCATGTTCCTGATTTACTGTCTGGTGTGATCCAGTCATTCTCTATCTGCATATAAGCTGTGAGGTGATACCATCCAGAAACGTGCTATCGATGTAGCTCTTAGCCTCGTGAATGCATTGCAGTAGTCCCAGCTGCTGCTCAAAAGTCAAGACCTGGAACATGAGCACCTTGGGCCACCGACCTGTATGGTTGACAGGACATAAGAAGCAGCCTGGAGTTCCCACATGAAACAGAATATGCATTCCAGGGAACTGAGTGCCCTGCAATTCCTCTATTTATTGGGCTATTAACTAACATAAAAATAAACTTAAGCCTAAAAAAGAAGCTCATCAGCTACTGACCAATCCGTTCATTTCCTGGAGCCAACATCCCTTTCGGTGTTTATACCTCTCTCCCTCATGGTAGCACTCCTTTACCTACACTCGGATACTAAAATGCTAAATACACAAAGTTAGTTATGGAGATGCAACTTATATGATTGCCATAAAATCCACAGGTTCTGCTGCTGCTGCCTCTGGGTTGTTTGTGATATCACCCTGCCAATTTTTATTTTTCCGCCGCTGTCCTGATGTTTAGGGGCCTGCTCTTTTTTTAACACCCTTCTCAACTTGTCCTGCTGATTTCAAAAGCATGTGTATATGCACTCTGTTCCTGCACCCTCTTGAAAATTGTCCCATTTAGTTCATATTGCCTCTCCTCATTGTTCTTGCCAAAATATGCCACTTTACACTTGCTCCTCGAGACCTAAGCTTTAAAGACAATAAAAAATCCCATGAACAGCAGTGCTATCTGTTTTTGTTTTCAAGATTTGCCAATTATGTGGTTATCAGCAAGAGGGGCAAATTGGTGCAACAATTGATGCATGGTTTGCTTTCCAGATGTATTTGATGTTGCTGGAAAGCTATGAAGCACACTTTTTAGAGCAGTGCATGGCAAAGATACTTGTGACAATGGACCTTTGTAGTACAAACATCCGTGCTCAGACTCAATAAGGATATTGCTGACTCTATGGGGCTGCCAAAATGGCAGTTGATGTGGGCAGTCATTTCCTTTCCTCTGCAGGTGTAATCACGAGCAGCAAGCAGCCTCCAGCTCCAGCTTGTTTATCACTAAGCAGTACCCTTTCAAGGTAAATGCAAAGGGAAGGAAAGCTGTTGGAAAGCTTTTAATGCGGCTGTTGAAGCCTCTTTGGAGCAATCAAGAGCTATGATAGATGATAATGCAGCCTGTTTGTGCGGCCTGGAGACTGATAAGGAGATGACATGAATCAGTAGGTTGCATTCATCTGCAAGATTGTGTAATTATGTAAAAAATAAGCCCATAAAAATGATTGTAATTCGTTTTTTGTTTGACCAGACTCTCTTGTCAATGGTTTCTCTGGGATGGTGCCGATAATTGACATGGTCATTGCTCTCTGGTAGTGTGCTGCACAGATAGACTGATTTAGTTAACCAGCTTAGTGGGAGGAAGCCAAGTTTGCATTGTATTGCCTGACTTTAGGGCAGCAGGCATAGATGCAGATTCAAAATTCTTCAAAGCTTGTCTAGCTGAAGGTGTGGAGGGACTAAATGATCTTGTAAAGCAATAGGCGGAATATCACTTAAAATTGGAGCTGCTCTTTGAGGCTGGGGATGAGGAGATATATCTTTGAGCTTCCAGAGTTCATCTGTGTTTTCTACACCTGAATGGCAGAAGGAGCAGGGGGAGTTTCTAGTGAACGCAAAAGCTACCAATATACCTCACAAATGTGATGCTTTGGAGTCCTGCAAGTAGTAGGAAAGGAAGAAGTTGATCAATACTTTATGTGGAATGTATGTCTTTATACTAGAATACAGAATATTGTAAGACTCGAAGGGAAAGCTTTTTTATTGGATCAAATGGCTTTTTATCTCGTGCTAGTCAAGAATTTCGATAATGAGGTTTCATAACAAAGATCTTTGATATGTGCTGCAATTTTAGGTTAGATGAAAAAGCCTACCTTCCTAAACAGGGTAGTGAGACACATTTTTCTAGCATCACCTGTCCTATTCAATGGCTTCAGCAATGTTTTGGTAGACCTATAAAGGAGAAGTCTGAAGAGTCTTTAATACACATTACTGAAAGGAATATGGTGCTCCTTTTCAGATTTGGTGTTGACACACTCATCTGGGGGAACTGTACAATCTACATCTTAAGCACTGGTCTATAATGGTCTGGCTGATGATGGCACAATGTTCAACAATGCTGAGCATTCACAAATGCTCAGACACTGAAGCAGTTCATGTCCAAATGTAGCAAGACCGAGACAATAAATATTCCGGCTCGGGCAAGTAACATGCACACCACAAAGTGCCAGGCAGCGTACATCTTCAACCAGAGGGAATCGGATGTTACCTCTTGATTTTCAATGACACTATTATTGTTGAATCTGTCACTTTTCAGCATCTTGGGAGTTAGCATTGACTGGAAACTTAACTGGACCCCAGAATGTTAATAATAATAATAATAGCTTATTGTCACAAGTAGGCTTCAATGAAGTTACTGTGAAAAGCGCCTGGTCGCCACATTCCGGTACCTGTTTGGGGAGGCCGGTACGGGAATTGAACCTGCGCTGCTGGCATTGTTCTGCATTACAAGCCAGCTATTTAGCCCACTGTGCTAAACTAGCCCCACGGTGTAAGATTCACTGTTTTTTTTTAATAAACAATTTTATTGAGGTAGTTTTTGGCTTTATAAACAGTTACAGACACCATCAGAAAGGAAGCAAAAACGGCAAAAATGTGCAAACATCCACGTACTTTCAATACTTCCATCGTAACATATTGCACAAGCCCGCTCCCCTCCCACCGGTACTACCCGCCATATTTTCCCTCCTACTCTACTCTAACCCCCCCCCCCCCCACCCCCCCTCCCCCCACCCCCCTGCTGACGCTCACTCTCCCGCAAAGAAGTCAATAAATGGTTGCCACCTCCGGGTGAACCCCTGCACAGATCCCCTCAAGGCGAACTTAATTTTTTCCATCCCCAGGAAACTCGACATGTCCGCAAGCCACCACTCAGTCTTCGGGGGCTTTGAGTCCCTCCACGCCAATAATATTCGTCGCCGGGCTATCAGGGAAGCAAAGGCCAACACATCGGCCTCTTTCTCCCCCTGGACGCCCGGGTCTTCCGAAACCCCAAAAATTGCCACCCCTGGACTCATCACCACCCTTGTTTTTAGCACCTGGGACATGACCCCCGCAAATCCTCCCAGTACCCCCTCAGCTCAGGGCATGCCCAAAACATGTGAACATGGTTCGCTGGTCCTCCCGCGCACCTAGCGCATTTGTCCTCTATCCCGAAAAATTTGCTCATCCGAGCCACCGTCATATGGGCCCGGTGAACGACCTTAAATTGGATCAGCCCGAGCCTAGCACATGTCGCGATCGAGTTTACCCTACTCAGGGCCTCTGCCCACAGCCCATCCTCCATTTCCCCACCTAGCTCCTCCTCCCATTTAAGTTTCAGTTCCTCTGTCTGGGACCCTTCCTCCCTCATGAGCACCTTATATATACCCGAGACTCTGCCCTCCTAGAGACTATTCTGTCGAGGATCCCCATTGGCGGGAGGCGCGGGAAAGATGGGACCTGTCTACGAACAAAGTCCCGCAACTGTAGGTATCTAAAATCATTTCCCCTTACCAACCCAAATTTCTCCTCCAAGCTCCTCAAACTCGCGAAGCTCCCTTCCAGGAACATATCACCCACCCTTCCCGCCCCTGCTCGCCGCCATACTCGGAACCCCCCATCCATACTGCCGGGGGCAAACCGATGGTTGTCGCAGATTGGCGCCCAGGCAGACGCCCCCATCTCCCCCACATGCCTCCTCCACTGGCCCCATATCCGCAGGGTCTCCACCACTACCGGGCTGGTGGTGTACTTGGCCGGCGGCAGCGGTAGAGGAGCCGTGACCAGGGCTTCCAAACTGGAGCCCCTGCACGAAGCCGCCTCCACCCGCTCCCAAATAGACCCCGTACCCACCATCCACTTCCTTATCATAGCGATGTTGGCCGCCCAGTAATAATTGACCAGACTCGGCAAAGCCAGCCCTCCCTCGCTGCGGTTCCTCTCCAACATCGCCTTCTTCACCCGCGGAGACTTTCCCGCCCAGACAATCCTCATGATCAGCCCGTTAACTCTTTTGAAGAAGGACTGTGGGATAAAGATCGGGAGGCACTGAAAAATAAACAAAAATCGAGGGAGGATTGTCATCTTTACAGTCTGCACCCTCCCTGCCAGCGACAGCGGGAGTGCATCCCATCTCCAAAACTCTCCCTTCATTTGCTCCACCACCCTGGCCAAATTTAACTTATGCAGCCTGCCCCAGTCTCGTGCCACCTGGATTCCCAAATACCGGAAATTTTCCTCATCTAGCCTAAACGGTAGCCCTCTCAATCTGTTCTCCTGGCCCCTTGCCTGGACCACAAACATTTCACTCTTGACCGTATTTAATTTGTATCCTGAGAACTGGCCGAACTCCCTCAGCATTCCCAGTATAGTTCCCATCCCGGCCACTGGGTCCGACACGTACAGGAGCAGGTCGTCTGCATAAAGAGAAACCCTGTGTTCAACCCCGCCCCTCACCATCCCCTTCCAACCCTCTGCGGCTCTCAGCGCAATCGGCAGTGGCTCTATGGCCAGCGCAAACAGCAGCGGGGAGAGCGGGCAGCCCTGTCTGGTCCCTCGGTACAACCTAAAGTACTCCGACACTTCTCTGTTGGTCCTGACACTGGCCCTCGGGGCCTGATATAATAATTTGATCCAATCCACCAGTCCCTCCCCGAACCCAAACCGTCCGAGCACCTCCCATAGATAGTCCCACTCCACCCGGTCAAAGGCCTTCTCGGCGTCCATTGCCACCACTACCTCCACCTCTCTACCCGCCGGGGGCATCATTATCACATTGAGCAATCTCCTCAGATTGGCCGCCAGCTGCCTACCTTTCACGAACGCCGTTTGATCCTCCCCAATCACCTCCGGTACACAGTCCTCCATTCTACCCGCCAGTACCTTTGCCAGGAGCTTGGCGTCTACATTAATCAGGGAGATTGGCCTGTAGGACCCGCACACCTCCGGGTCTTTACCCCGCTTCAATATCAGAGATATGGTGGCTTGTGACATTGTCGGCGGCAGGGTCCCTCTGTCCCTTGCCTCATTGAAAACCCTCGCCAAGACCGGGCCCACCAGCTCAGAGAACTTCCTATAAAACTCTACTGGGTATCCATCCGGCCCCGGGGACTTCCCCGACTGCATGGCCTTTAGGCCCCCCAATACCTCCTCTACTCTAATCGGGGCCCCCAGCTCTTCCACTCGCCCCCCCCCCCCCCCCCCCCCCCCCCAACTGTTGGGAATGTTAACCCGTCCAGAAACCTTTCATCCCCTCCGTTCTTCCGGCGGCTCCGAAGTGTACAGCTTACGATAGAAGTCCCGGAATACCCTATTCAATTCTGCCGGATCCTCCACTTTGCGCCCCCCTCGTCCCTCACTCTACCTATTTCCCTGGCCGCCTCCCTCCTCCTGAGTTGCTGCGCTAACAGTCTGCTAGCCTTTTCCCCATGCTCGTACACCACTCCCCTCGCCTTCCTAAGTTGTTCCACGGCCCTGCTCGTGGATAGTGCCCCCAGTTCCGCCTGTAGTCTCTGCCTCTCCCTGAGTAAAACCTCCCCAGGGGACTCCGCGTGCTCTTCATCTATCCGACCCATTTCCCTGACCAATCTATCCATCTCTGCCCGTCTGGCCGTGGCTCTGTGGGCCCCAATTGAAATCAGCTCCCCCCGCACTACTTGCCTTTAGCGCCTCCCACACGGTCGCCGCTGAGACCTCCCCAGTGTCATTCACCTGCAGGTAATTTTTTATACATTTCCGAAGCCTCTCACAGATCCCCTCCTCCGACAGCAGTCCCACATCTAGCCTCCATTGCGGGCGTTGATAGCTCGCTCCCCCGAACTGCAGGTCCACCCAATGCGGGGCATGGTCTGAAATGGTAATTGCTGAGTATTCCGTGTTCTTTACCTCCCCCATACAGTCCCTGCTTAGTACAAAGAAATCTATCCTGGAATATACTTTATGGACGTGCGAGTAAAACGAGTAGCCCCTTCCTGTTGGCTGTCCCTCTCTCCAGGGGTCCACTGCCCCCATTTGCTCCATAAACCCTTTCAGCTCCCTTGCCATTGCTGAGAGTCTACCCGTTCTGGGACACGACCGATCCAAAGTCGGGTCAAGGACCATGTTAAAGTCCCCTCCCATTATTAGCCTGCGAGAATCCAAGTCCGGGATCTTCCCCAGCACTCTTTTGATGAAGTCCACGTCATCCCAGTTCGGGGCATTCACCAGCACCACTCTTCTCCCCTCCAGTCTGCCCCGTACCATCAGGTATCTGCCCCCCCTGTCTGCGGATATGCCCTCTGCCTCAAATTGCACGCGCTTGTTGATCATGATTGCCACCCCTCTGGACTTCGAGTCCAAGTCCGAGTGGAAGACCTGGCTAATCCAGCCCTTCCTTAGCCTGGTCTGGTCTGACACTTTCAGATGTGTCTCCTGCAACATAATTACGTCCGCCCTCAGGGCCCGCAAGTGCGCGAACACCCGCGCCCTCTTAACCGGCCCATTCAGTCCCTTGACGTTCCAGGTGATCAGCCTGGTCGGGGGGCATATCCCACCCATCTGGTCAGCCATAGCCTTTCTCGGGCCGGCCCCTGACCCGTGTGTCGCTCCATTCCTGGCCCGCCCTTTGGTTGCCTCCATCCTCGACCTCCTTTCCAGTGCTTATTTCAAGTCCCTCTCCCGTCAGCAGAACAACCCCCCCTCCCCTAACCCCATCCCCTGATACCCCCTCCCCTGCCATCTACTGGCTGTAACTTCCCCCCCATCTGACTTCCTTGACTAGCCAATCTGCTAGCCCGGTGACTCAACACTCCGGCGCCTTCCTGTCCCAGTCCCCTTGTTTCCCCGTCCTCCTCCCCACCCACTGGGGGCAAGCCGGCTCCAGTGTCTTCCGCGAGCTGCACAAAAAGCACAAACCAGCCCAAACAGGAAAAAAAAAACACAGAAAAAAAGAGAAAAAGCACATAAATGTCCATGAACAAAGGAAAGAGTCTCAAATGTTCCGCTTGGCCCCTTTGGCCCAGCAAACCGTTGAGCAGCAATCCAGGCACATTCGGCGTTCCTTCCCACAGAAATCCTCGGGCCCTAACTCGCGTCCTTGGGGCCCTCCTTTCGGGACCAGCCCCAGGTCCCTCACAAAATCCATCGCTTCTTCACGGGCTCGGAGAAGTAGTGGTGTTGACCCTGGTGCGTGACCCATAGCCGAGCTGGGAACAGCAGACCAAACTTCACGTGCTTCTTGAACAGCACCTCCTTGACATTCTTAAAGGCTGCTCGCCGCCGAGCCACCTCCTGGCTTAGGTCCTGATAAATGCGGAGAACACTGTTGTTCCACGTGCTGCTCCTGCCGCTCTTTGCCCACTGCAGCACCCGCTCCTTGTCCACGAACCTGTGGAACCTAATCACCATCGGGCGGGGGGGGGGGGGGGGGGGGGGCGGGGGCGCCCGGCCGCCCCTGCCTTGCCTGCACTCTGTGTGCCCCCTCCAGCTCCAGTGGTCGCAGAAAGGCTTCGGCCCCCATCAGCTGCTTCAGCAGGTCTGCTACAATCGCTGCAGCATCAGCTCCCTCAGCCCCCTCCGGGAGGCCGACCATCCTCAGATTGTTCCTGCGGACTCTATTCTCCAGCTCCTCCACTCTGTCCAGCAGTCTTCTCTGCCGCTCTTTCAGGCCGTCCACTTCTAGCGCTGCAACCGTTTGCGCATCCGTCTGCTCCTCCACCGCCTCTCCCAGCTCCTTAACTTTAACATCCTGGGCGTCCAGCCTCTGGTTCAGCTGATCCACCGCTTTCTGGATTGGGTCCAAGCTGTCCCGCTTCAGCGCTTTAAAACTGGACTTCATTACCTGGAGCATGTTTTCCAGCGCCAGCTGGATTGCTGAGTCCGGGGTCCGTGTGTCCGCCATCTTAGGTCCCAGGTAATTTTCTTCAGGTCCTTGTCTCTGTCCCTTTTTCTCCTTCTTCTTCTGCCTTCTGGAATCCCGCTGTTCCATGTGCCGCAGCCCGCTCCTCTGCACCTTCGCTGCCGCCTTCCTTTGCCCAGCTTCTTAAATTTTACCTCCTGGGCATCTGAAGTGGGTCCAAGGTGTCCCTCCTCAGCAACTCCAAACTTTTTTTCTTTGTCCTGGAGGAAGGAAGGTCCGTGGGTCCGCCATCTTACCCTTCAGGTCAGCTTCCTCCTTGTCTCTGTTTCTCTCTCTCTCCTTCCTCCTCACCTGCTGGCCTCCCACACTTTCATCTGCTGCAGCCCGCTCTCCTCTTCTGTTCCCGGCAGCCTTTTTGCCGCCCCCGTGGTCCCGCTATCGCGGGGAATCAGCTGTTAACAGCCCCGCCGGAGTGAGAGCCCGCCGAATGCGCGGCTCACTCAGACATCGCCGCCACCGGAAGTCCTAGGATTCACTGTTGGTTATGCAATTGAATGGCAAGGGGAGATGGTTCAGTTCTTTCTCGTTGGCAATGGCCATTGCCTGGCAGTTGTGTGGCGCAAGTATTATTTTCCACTTATCCACCCAAGCCTGTTGTCCAGATCTTACTGCATACGAGCACGAGCTGCTTCAGTATCTGAGGAGTTGGGATTGATGCTGAACATTGTGACCATTGATGGAGGGAAGGTCATTAATGAAGGAAGCAGCTGAAGATGGTTCGGGCCTAGGACACTACCCTGAGGAACCTCAGCAGTTCCCTGAGATATTTGGCGTTCAATAACCACAACCATCTTCCCTTGCCAGATATGATTCCAACCAATAGAAAGTTTCCCCACAGATTCCCATTGATGCCTCAGCCTATTAAATGCTATCTTGATGTCAAGGGTGCGTACTCTCAGCTTGTCTCTTGAGTTCAGCTCTTTTCTCCATGTTTGGAACAAGGCTGTAACGTGGTCCAGGGTCGAGTGGCCCTGGCAGAATCCAACTGAATATACAAATTAGGAGTCGGGGTAGTTCACTCGGCGTGTCAAGCTTGTTCCACCATTCAGTAAGATCATAAGTAACAAGACTACCTTTTTAATTTCAGAATTATTCTTTTTGTTTGGTAAATTTAGAATACCCAATTATTTATTTTTTTCCAATTACGGGGCAATGGCCAATCAATCTAACCTGCACATCTTTGGGTTGTGGGGGTGAAACCCACGCAGACACGGGGAGAATGGGCAAACTCCACACAGACAGTGACCCGGGGCCAGAATTGAACCCGGGTCCTCGACTAACCACTGCACCACCGTGCCACACAATTTCAGATTTATTCATTGAATCTAAGTTCCACCAGCTGCCACAGTGGGGTTTGAACGTGTGCCTCCATACCATTAACCTGGCCTCTAGATGACTAGTCCACTGCCTCCCACCTGAATGCATTATTGTCTGAATCTCTAATATAAACACCAAAGTGGTATATAATTGGACTAGAGGCTGGGTGCATGTGTCAAGCAGAAGTGTTTTTTTCCCCCTGTACTTACACTGAATTGTGCAAGATTTTGATCCAAATGGAATGGAAAAGTAAGATTGTCGGTAAAATAATAAAGTTCACAGTCAGCTTTTATTTACAGATTGGTTGGAGGGGAAGCAAAGGTTTATGATCAGTGATACAGGTTTTCAAGCAGGAAAAATTGTAGTGTGCATTCTACTTGTAGTGCAGGTTCACAAATCTGCTGTCAGGTTCAGGCTACCTCATGTAAAGTAAACATAGAGAGCAGTTCTGTCAATTTACCCTCAATATTAAGAATTATCCTCAGGTGATATACTGTTATATTGTTCAGTGCCAGTGGAGGGGAGGATTAGGTTGGGGATGATGGGCAGTAGGCGATGAACTGAAGATTTAGAATCATAGAGTCATAGAATCCCTATCGTACAGAAGGAGGTCATTCGGACCATCGGATCTGCACTGACACGTTGAAAGAATACCCTAACCCGGCACATGTCCCCACGCTATCCCCATAACCCCACCTAACCTTTGGACACAAAGGGGCAATTTAGATCATAGAATTTACAGTGCAGAAGGAGGCCATTTGGCCCATCGAGTCAGCACCAGCCCTTGGAAAGAGCACCCTACCTAAGCCCACACCTCCACCCTATCCCCATAACTCACCCACCTAACCTTTTTGGACACTAAGGGCAATTATCATGGCCAATCCACCTAACCTGCACATTTTGGACTGTGGGAGGAAACCGGAGCACCCGGAAGAAACTCACTCAGACACGGGGAGAACGTGCAAACTCCGCACACAGTGACCCAAGCTGAGAATCGAACCTGGGACCCTGGAGCTGTGAAGCAACGGTGCTAACCATGCCCGCCCCAAATTTAGCATAGCCAATCCACTTAACCTGCACATCTTTTGACTATAAGAGGAACCGGTGCACCCACGCACACACGGGGAGAATGTGTAAACGCCACACAATCACCCAAGCCGGAATTGAACCCGGGTCCCTGGCACTGTGAGGCAGCGGTGCTAGCCACTGTGCCGACCTAACTTGACTTTATATCTTTATTTGACTTTGTTTGATCGCAGACATAAGGTCCAGAGTTGAATGTTGATGACTCCCAGATCGATTCTCATCTGATTGATTGTGATGTGTTCCCACCTCTGATTGTCCAAAATTGCTAGTGGAACAGGGCATGCACAGGGATATAAATGAAGGAGCCTAGGCGGTGGCTGACGAGTATAATTCTGCGAGTATGGCTATAGCTAGCTTGACTCACCTGTGTAATATTCTCCAATTTGGGCGTTCATACCAACATTTTTATGAGGAAGACTTGTAGGACAAACCCAGCTGAGAATTATATGACTTGCATTGTTTCTTTTAAAAAATGTTTTATTCTCCTTTTTTACATTTTCTCCCAAATTTACACCCAACAATAAACAAACAAACAGTCAATCCGCATATCAATAACAGCGATCCCATCCTCCCACCAAACCCCCAAACATTAACCCGCATCTTAACATAAACAAATGACAAAAAGGAATCAGGAATCACCCATAGTCACCTTTAACACACAGTCCCACTCCCCCCAACCCTCCCAGGACACCCCCCCCCCCCCCCCCCCCCCCCCCCCCCCCCCCCAATGTTCGATGTAATCCAATTCTCAAAAGTGCACAATGAATAACGCCCATGAATTGTAGAACTCCTCCATCCTTTCCCTCAGTACAAATTGGATCTTCTCAAGAGTCAAGAATTCCAACAGGTCCCCCCACCACGCCAGGGCACAAGGTGGAGAGGTTGATCTCGACCTTAACAGGATCCGCCTTCCAACGATCAACGAGGCGAAGGCTACAACATCTGCCTGTTTCTAACCCCGGCTGCTCCGGTGCCCCGAATATGGCCTCCTGAAGGCCCGGTCCAGTTTCACGTGCACCACTTTAGCGATTACCCTAAAAACCTCCTTCCAGTAATCCTCCAGTTTTGGACAGGACCAAAACATATGAACGTGGTTTGCGGGGACACCCCGCAACGTTCTCACACACCTTCTACCCCCACAAAGAGCCGGCTCATCTTCGCCTTTGAAAGTTGTGCTCTATATACCACCTTCAGCTATATCAGCCCCAACCTCGCATACGAGGTGGAGGCATTGACCCTCCGGAGCACCTCACACCAAACCCTCCCACTTTGCCTTGATCCTTCCAGCGGTGCATTCTCCTCTTTCAAAATAGCCCTGTAAACTGCCGATATTACCTCCTTCTCCAGTCCCCCTGTTGTCAGCACCTCCTCCAGCAATTTGGAAGCTGGCTCTACCAGGAATCTCTATCTCCTTTCTGGCAAAATCTCGAACCTGCATGTATCTAAATATTTCCCTCTGCTCCAGCCCACACTTCGCTCCCAGCTCCTTCAATCCTGCAAACCGACCCCCAAGAAACAAATCTTTTAGTGTCCTAATTCCTTTCTCCTCCCATCTCCGAAAATTTCCATCCAACTTTCCTGGCTCAAATCTATGGTTCCCCGAATCGGCATTTCCTTTCACTCTGCCCCCAGCTCAAAGTGCTGTCGAAACTGCCTCCAAATTCTCAACAAAGCTATTACTACCGGACTCTCTGAGTATCTCCCTGGGGTCGTTGGGAGTGGCGCTGTTGCTAACGCCTTCAATACCGACCCCGACACAAACTCTTCTCCATTCTGATCCATTGGGAGTCAACACCTCTGATCCAGCTCTGTACCTTCTCCACATTCGCCACCCAGTAATAATACATCAGGTTTGGAAGACCCAAATCCCCTGCCTGCCTTCCTCTCTGTAATAGCGCTTTCCTAATTCTGGCCACCTTTGCTCCCCACATCAATCTCTCTAAAAAATGTCTTTAGCAGGAAAATCGTCAGGCATTGGAAAATAAACGGGAATCGCGGCTGCGCATTAATTTTAACCAGCTGTACCTGACCCGCCAATGACAGAGGCAGCACAGTAGCATTGTGGATAGCACAATTGCTTCACAGCTCCAGAGCCCCAGGTTCGATTCCGGCTTAGGTCACTGTCTGTGCGGGGTCTGCACATCCTCCTCGTGTGTGCATGGGGTTCCTCTGGGTGCTCCCCCGGCTGAGACGCCACAAAATATTCACTCTTGTCTAGATTACATTTGTTCCCCGAGAAAGACCCAAACACTCAAAGCAGCTCCAGTATTCCTCCTATTGACACACGGATCCGACACTTCTAACAGCAAGGCATCGGCATATAAGGACACCCTGTGCTCTATTTCCCACCCCCCACACTATCCCTTTCCATACCCCCGAACTTCTTAATCGCGAGTGCAAGCTGCAGGGGGCCATGGGACATCCCTGATTAGTCCCACGGTGGAGAGGAAAGTATTCCGAGCTGATGTTATTTGCGCAGTAGCTTTACCCAGTCCACAAACGGTGGTGCAATTCCAAACCGCTCTAGAACTGCCATCAAGGGCTTTTCACAGTAACCTCATTGAAGCGTACATGTGACAATAAGCGAATATTATTATCATCAAGTACCCCCATTCTACCCGGTCAAACGTTTTCTCGGCGCCCAATGCCACAACCACCTCTATTTCCTTCCCCTCCGCCAGTGCCATAACCACATTCAATACCCTTCTCATGTTTGAAAGGAGCTGCCTCCCTCTCACAACCCCGTCTGATCTTCACCTATCACCTTCGGGAGGCACTCCTCCAGCCTACCTGCCAGTACCTTCGCCAATATCTTTGCATCCACGTTTAAAAGTGATATGGGCCGACACGACCCACACTCTGTCGGATCCTTATCTTTCTTAAGTAACAGGGAAATCGATGCTGCCCCAAAGCTTGTGGTAACACCCGTTCCCTAGCGCCTCTTCAAACACCACCACCGTCAGCGGTACAAGCTTATCTTTGAATTTTTTATGATATTCCACCGGAAACCCATCCGGCGCTGCCACCTTACCCGACTACATCCTTCCAATCGCATCTTTTATCTCCTACTCCACTATCGCCCCTTCTAATGTAGCCCTGTCCCCCTCCCCTAACCTCGTGTACTCCAGCCCATCTAAAAATTCCTGCATCTCCCGGACTCCCCCACGTGGCTCTGACCAGTACAACCTCTTGTAGAATTCCTTAAAGACCTTGTTAATCTGATCTGGAGCTACCACCAAGTTCCCTGCCCTGTCCCACATCTGGACAATTTCCCTTGCCGCAGCCTCTCTCCGGAGTTGTCCCGCCTTCTCTCCATGCTCGTAAACTGCTCGCCTGAATTGGCATATCACCTTCTTGGTAGATAGTCGGTCAAAACTTGTCTGGCATTTCTTCCTCTTTTCCAACTTTGCTGGGTCCCCATCTTTGGCATAACTCCTATCTACCTCCAGCATCTCATCTATTACCCTCTGACACTCCAACCTCTCCTCTTTGTCTAGCCTAGCCTTGAACGAGATCACCTCACCCCTCACCACTGCCTTTGAAGCCTCCCAGACAACCGCCTTCAACACCTCCCCCGTGCAGTTAAAATCTACATATTCCTTGATTACTTTTTGAATTTTTACACTGTACCTTCGGTCTCCCAACAGTCCCACATCTAACTTCCACCCTGATGTCTGTACCACCCACTTCTCCAGTACCATATCCACCCAATACAGAGCATGATCTGATACTCTGACCCTTTAACCCCAGCTAGCAGCGCCTTCCCACCATGAAAACGTCGATCCGCGAGTACACCTTATGGGCTGCTGAGAAAAATGAGTACTCCCACTCCCTCGGGTGCAGAAACCTCCAAGGGTCCACCCCTCCCATTTCCATCATTAGCCAAGCCAGCGCCTTCACTCCTCCCTGATGGAACCAGCGAGAACGGCCGTGACCTGTCCAATCTTGTCACCAAGTTCCAGACCCTGCCCGCTATCAGTTTGTGTGTGTCCAAGTTGGGATTGGCCCCAAACACCATCTTCGCGAATCCCACATCGTCCCAATTGGGACCATATACACTTATCAGCACCATTAGCCTCCCGTCCAGCCCCTGTCACAATCACATACCTACCCCGCTGATCTGCAACCGCCTTCTCCATCTGGAACCGTACCCATTTACTGACCATTACCGCTACCCCTCTCGCCCTTTCGTCAAATCCAGAGTGAAACATCTAACTACTCCAGCCCTTTTTAAGTCTCACTTGATCCTTCACCCTTAGGTGAGCCTCCTGCAGCATTGCTACATCGGCCTTCAAACTTTTAGCCACTTCAATCAAGTGTGGAAGTTCCATGTAGGCCAGACCAAATAGGAAAGGCAGACTCCCTTTTTTGGAGGACGTAGTGAACTAGTTCGGTTTTTGCAACTGATAACTGATAAGTTGTGCCATGTTGACAACTTCACATTGGTAGGATTTGAGTTCAAGACGTTTGGTTGTTTGTCCATTACCAAAAAACACTAAGCTGCCAAGCTGGTATCAACAGTTAAGTATCCTTAACACTGTAGTTTGTTTCTGGTTAACATTGTGAATAGAGAGCAGCAGCCAGCTCAGCATTCTGTAAGATCAGTTTCCCAAGACATAGGGTGGCACTCAAAGTATAACAATGTGCGTTTGGCTGAGGGAAGTGCGATTGCTGCTAAAAGCACTAGAATTATTTATTTAAATTTTAGCGTACCCAATTCATTTTTTTTTTCCCAATTAAGGGGCAATTTAGAATGTCAATCCACCTAACTTGCACATCTTTGGGTTGTGGGGGCGAAAACCACGTAAACACGGGGAGAATGTGGAACTCCACACGGACAGTGACCCAGAGCCGGGATCAAACCTGGGACCTCAGCGCTGTGAGGCTGCAGTGCTAACACAAAAGCACTAGAATTATGACCATGTGCTAGTGCGGTGAATCATAATCCTAGTAATTCACACTGTTATATTATATGTGTTGTGTCTTTGTGAGCTCTGTATACGAGCAGTTGCTCCCCAGAGGGGGAGATGAACAGTTTGTACTGGGCTCTGCCCATGGCTCCGCCCACTAACCGGAAGTATAAAGGTCTGCAGTTGTGAGCCTGCTGCCAGTTCATCTCGTCGCAGGCAGGCTCAGTTGTAAGACTATTAAAACCACTGTTCACTTCCAATCACGTGTCTTGTGAATTGATGGTCACATCAATTTAATAGTCTTGGGAAACTTGAAGAAAACGACTATGGAATCAGCCCTCAAACCTGATTGACTAGAACTCGACCCGCAGGCTGCAGAGGCAAAAGAAATATTTCTACACTGGCTCAGATGTTTCAAGGCCTACCTGGCTGAATCAGACACTTCAGAAACTACAGAGGAGCAGAAACTCAGCCTACTGCACGCAAGGGTGAGCCACCGTATCTCTACTCAACTTAACAGTATTACCTCGTATACGGAGGCCCTAGCCATGCTCAACCGAATGTACGTGAGGCCCATCAACGAGGTCTACGCGCGCCACATTTTTACGACCCGCCGCCAGCGCCCCGCGGAGTTATTGGACGAATTCTTGCGTGATTTAAAAGCCTTAGCTCGGGACTGTAATTACCAAGCTGTATCAGCTGCCCAGCATATGGAGCTCGCTGTCCGAGATGTGTACGTGGCAGGGCTCAGGTCAAACTATGTGCGGCAGCGGTTGCTTGAAAAAGGAGCCCAGAACTTGGAGGACACAGTAGAATTGGCTACTACCATGGAGGTCTCGTTCCACAGCCTCACCTCGTTCCCCGCGGACCACGCGACCCCATCCTGGGCCCCCGACCAGCGACTGCCCCAGGCCTGCGCCATGCGGCCACCCACCCACTACGCAGCTCCAGTGTGCCATTTTTGTGGGCAGCCCCAACACCCACGGCAGCACTGCCCGGCCCGCAACGTGACCTGCAGCAGCTGCGGTCGCAAAGGGCACTATGCCCAGGTCTGCCTGGTGAAGAAATCCCCCTCTCCAAACTCTCCCGCAGCCCAGAGCACTCGCTTCCAAAACTCACAGGCCTGCCGGCCCCGAAATGCTGCGGCCTGTACTCCGACTCCGCCCCCACCCGACACGTGCGACGCATGGGAGCCGCCATCTTGGCAACTCTTCTCCACGCGGCCGGCCATGTGCGACTCATGGGGGCCGCCATCTTGGACACCATCTTCCTCGCTGCCCGCCACGTGCGATCCACGGGGGCGGCCATCATGGGCTTCATCCTCTTCAAACTCTGAAACTCACCTCGATGACTACGACCTCAGCGGACTGTCATCACGGGGCCACTCCAGCACAGCCGATCGAGCTGCCGACTACCCGCAACTCAACGCAGTCACGTTGGATCAGCCGCATCCGAAGCGCGGACAGTCATCACGGGGCCACTCCAGCACAGCTGATGGAGCCGCCGACTACCCGCAACTCAACGCAGTCACGTTGGATCAGCCGCATCCGAAGCACCTCCAGAGCTCGATGATGTCCATTAAAATCAATGGGTACAGTTCACCATGTCTCTTCGACTCCGGGGGCACCGAGAGCTTCGTACTTCCTGATCTGGTAAGACGCTGTTCGCTCCCTGTCTTCCCTGCACGGTAAACTATCTCCCTCGCCTTGGGCTCACACTCAGCTTCGGCGGACCCCTACATCCACTCTTCGCTAACCTCACTCGACGTCCCCTCCCGCTCTCTCGGACCCGGTCTCGGATCCGCTCTCTCGGATCCGCTCTCTCGGACCCGCTCTCTCGGACCCGCTCTCTCGGACCCGCTCTCTCGAACCCGCTCTCTCGGGCTCGCACACTCGCTCGCTTAGACCCGCTCTCTCGGCTCCGCTCTCGGGCCCGCTCCCTCGCACACTCTCACTCGCTCGCTTGGACCCGCTCTCTCGGTCCCGCTCCCTCGCACTTGCTCACTTGGACCCGCTCTCGGACCCGCTATCTCGGGCTCGCTCTCTTGCGCTCGAGCTCTCGCACTCGCTCTCTCGGGCCTGTTCCCTCGCACTCGCTCGCTTGGACCCGCTCTCTTGGACCCGCTCCCGGTCCCGCTCTCTTGGGCCCGCTATGTCGGGCCCGCTCTCTTGCGCTCGAGCTCTCGCACTCGCTCGCTCGGACCCGCTCTCTCGGACCCGCTCCCGGTCCCACTCTCTTGGACCTGCTCTTGGACCCGCTATCTCGGGCCCGCTCTCTTGCGCTCGAGCTCTCTCACTCGCACTCTCGGACCCGCTCCCTCGGACTCGCTCTCGGACCCGCTCTCTTGCGCTCGAGCTCTCTCACTCGCTCTCTCGGACCCGCTCTCGGACCTGCTCTCTTGCGCTCGAGCTCTCGCATTCGCTCGCTTGGACCCGCTCTCTCGGACCTGCTCTCTTGCGCTCGAGCTCTCGCATTCGCTCGCTTGGACCCGCTCTCTCGGACCCGCTCCCGGTCCTGCTCTCGGACCCGCTCTCTCGGACCCGCTCTCTCGGACCCGCTCTCTCGGACCCGCTCTCTCGGACCCGCTCTCTCGGACCCGCTCTCTCGGACCCGCTCTCTCGGACCCGCTCTCTCGGACCCGCTCTCTCGGACCCGCTCCCTCGGACCCGCTCCCTCGGACCCGCTCTCGTGCGCTCGAGCTCTCGCATTCGCTCGCTTGGACCCGCTCTCTCGGACCCGCTCCCGGTCCAGCTCTCTAGGACCCGCTCTCTTGGGCCCTCTCCCTCGGACCCGCTCTCTCGGACCCGCTCTCTCGGACCCGCTCTCTCGGACCCGCTCTCTCGGACCCGCTCTCTCGGACCCGCTCTCTCGGACCCGCTCTCTCAGACACGCTCCTTTGCGCTCGCACTCGCTCGGACACACGCCCTTGGACCCGCTCCAGGTCCCGTTCTCTCTCTCTCTCGGACCCGCTCCCTCGGACCCGCTCCCTCGGACCCGCTCCCTCGGACCCGCTCCCCCGGACCCGCTCCCCCGGACCCGCTCCCCCGGACCCGCTCCCCCGGACCCGCTCCCTCGGACCCGCTCCCTCGGACCCGCTCCCTCGGACCCGCTCCCTCGGACCCGCTCCCTCGGACCCGCTCCCTCGGACCCGCTCCCTCGGACCCGCTCCCTCGGACCCGCTCCCTCGGACCCGCTCCCTCGGACCCGCTCTCTCGGACCCGCTCGCTTGTACCCGCTCTCAGGCCCGCGCGTCAGAGCCGCTTGCTTGGACCCACCGCTCGGATCCGCTCTCTCAGGCCCGCTCTCTTGGGCCCGCTCTCTCGCACTCGCTCTCTTGGGCCCGCTCTCTTGGACCCGCTCCCGGTCCCGTTCTCTCGCACTCGCTCTCTCGGACCCGCTCCCTCGGACCCGCTCCCTCGGACCCGCTCCCTCGGACCCGCTCCCTCGGACCCGCTCCCTCGGACCCGCTCCCTCGGACCCGCTCCCTCGGACCCGCTCGCTCGTACCCGCTCTCGAGCCCGCTCTCTCGGGCCCGCGCGTCAGAGCCGCTCGCTTGGAACCGCTCGCTCGGACCCGCCCGCTCTGACCCGCCCGCTCGGACCCGCCTGCTCGGACCCGCTTCCTTCGGACCCGCTCCCTTGGACCCGCCCGCTTGGACCCGCCCGCTTGGACCCGCTCCCTTGGACCCGCTCCCTTGGACCCGCCCGCTCGGACCCACCTGCTCGGACCCGCTCTCTCAGGCCCGCTCCCTTAGACCCGCTCTCCAGGCCGCTCCCTGGGACCCGCTCTCTCGGGCCCGCTCCCTCGGACCCGCTCCCTCGGACCCGCTCCCTCGGACCCGCTCTCTCAGGCCCGCTCCCTCGGACCCGCTCCCTCGGACCCGCTCCCTCGGACCCGCTCCCTCGGACCCGCTCCCTCGGGCCTGCTCCCTCGGACCCGCTCCCTCGGACCCGCTCCCTCGGGCCCGCTCCCTCGGACCCGCTCTCTCGGGCCTGCTCCCTCGGACCCGCTCTCTCGGGCCCGCTCTCTCGGGCCCGCTCCCTCGGGCCCGCTCCCTTGGACCCACTCTCTCGGGCCCGCTCCCTTGGACCCGTTCTCTCGGAACCGCTCCCTTTGACCCGCTCTCTCGGGCCCGCTCTCTCGGGCCCGCTCCCTCGGACCCGCTCCCTCGGACCCGCTCTCTCGGACCCGCTCTCTCGGACCCGCTCCCTCGGACCCGCTCCCTCGGACCCGCTCCCTCGGACCCGCTCCCTCGGGCCCGCTCCCTCGGGCCCGCTCCCTCGGGCCCGCTCCCTCGGGCCCGCTCCCTCGGACCCGCTCTCTCGGACCCGCCTCGGACCCGCTCTCTCGGACCCGCTCTCTCGGACCCGCTCTCTCGGACCCGCTCTCTCGGACCCGCTCTCTCGGACCCGCTCCCTCGGGCCCGCTCCCTCGGGCCCGCTCCCTCGGGCCCGCTCCCTCGGGCCCGCTCCCTCGGGCCCGCTCTCTCGGGCCCGCTCTCTCAGGCCCGCTCTCTCGGGCCCGCTCTCTCGGACCCGCTCTCTCGGACCCGCTCTCTCGGACCCGCTCTCTCGGACCCGCTCTCTCGGACCCGCTCTCTCGGACCCGCTCTCTCGGACCCGCTCTCTCGGACCCGCTCTCTCTGACCCGCTCCCTCGGACCCGCTCTCTCGGACCCGCTCTCTCGGGCCTGCTCTCTCGGGCCTGCTCTCTCGGACCCGCTCTCTTGGGCCTGCTCTCTCGGGCCTGCTCTCTCGGACCCGCTCTCGGACCCGCTCTCGGACCCGCTCGCTCGGACCCGCTCGCTCGGACCCCGCTCTCTCGGACCCGCTCTCTCGGACCCGCTCTCTCGGATCCGCTCTCTCGGACCCGCTCTCTCGGACCCGCTCTCTCGGACCCGCTCTCTCGGGCCTGCTCTCTCGGACCCGCTCGCTCGGACCCGCTCGCTCGGACCCGCTCTATCGGACCCGCTCTATCGGACCCGCTCTCTCGGACCCGCTCCCTCGGGCCTGCTCCCTTGGACCCGCTCTCTCGGGCCCGCTCTCTCGGGCCCGCTCTCTCGGGCCCGCTCTCTCGGACCCGCTCTCTCGCACCCGCTCCCTCGGACCCTCTCTCTCGGGCCTGCTCCCTCGGGCCCGCTCTCTCGGGCCCGCTCTCTCGGGCCCGCTCTCTCGGGCCCGCTCTCTCGGGCCTGCTCTCTTGGACCCGCTCTCTCGGGCCCGCTCCCTTGGACCCGCTCTCTCGGACCCGCTCCGGCACTCACTCTCCGGCACTCACTCTCCTGCACTTGCCCTTCGGTGTCGCCCTCGGTGTCGCTCTCTCTCGCCCTCGGTGGCGCTCTCTCTTGCCCTCGGCCCTTGCCCTCTCTCGCCCTAATCTGTTTTGCCCTTGTGGGCTCTGTAACCGGGCACAGAAAACTGACCCACTCGTGGAAAGAGTGCGACTATCCCATTTGAACCCCCACTACGCTTTCATCGAATACCCTGACGGCCGTCAGGACACTGTTTCCCTCCGGGACCCGGCACCTGCAGTATCCAACTACCTGCACTACCACCGAGGTACTCCTCACTCTACACCCCACCCAACCCCCGCGCCCTGTGCCCCCACATCTACAGGTTCACTGCCCGTGCTCTGCGCCCCCGCGCCTATGGGTTTCCGGCGCTCCCCACCACCAGTCGAACCAGTCGGCTCTGAAGCTCGGACCGAATCACCCCCGGCGTCCGCCATCGTACCCTCACCGACCGCTACCACCCAGCCACCAGAAGAAGCTGCAGCCCCGGCGCTTCGCCGATCCCAGAGGACAACTCGGCCGCCGGACTGGATAAATTTGTAGACCCATCACCCCCGCCGGAGTTGATTTTTTACAGGGGGTGAATGTGGTGAATCATAATCCTAGTAATTTACACTGTGTTGTATTACTGGTTTGTAACGCAGAACAAGGCCAGCAACAAGGGGCAGCAGGGTAGCATGGTGGTTAGCATAAATGCTTCACAGCTCCAGGGTCCCAGGTTCGATTCCCGGCTAGGTCACTGTCTGTGCGGAGTCTGCACGTCCTCCCCCTGTGTGCGTGGGTTTCCTCCGGGTGCTCCGGTTTCCTCCCACAGTCCAAAGATGTGCGGGTTAGGTGGATTGGTCATGCTAAATTGCCCGTAGTGTTCTAATAAAAGTAAGGTTAAGGGGGGGGGGTTGTTGGGTTACGGGTATAGAGTGGATACGTGGGTTTGAGTAGGGTGATCATGGCTCGGCACAACATTGAGGGCCGAAGGGCCTGTTCTGTGCTGTACTGTTCTATGTTCTATATGTATTGTGTCGTTGTGAGCTCTGTATACGAGCAGTTGCGCGGCTCTGCCCATAGGGGGAGATGAGGAATTTGTACTGGGCTCCACCCATGGCTCCTCCCACTAACCGGAAGTATAACGATCTGCAGTTGTGAGCCTGCTGCCAGTTCATCTCGTCGCAGGCAGGCTCAGTAGTAAGACTATCAAAACCACTGTTCACTTCCAATCACGTGTCTTGTGAATTGATGGTCACATCAGCAAGCAGAAGACTGGGAAACTTAAATTTTATTTTCCTGGTAATATTTTAAAATGGTGTCTATCATTTTCAGACTGATGTCTTTTAGCTGCCTCACAGGATGAGACTGGAAGATTGATCCTTCTGTTGCACAGAATCATGCTTTAACTTAGAGCACTGTTGGCCAACAATCCAGACAATATTCCGTGGGGAACTTTCAGATATATTGTCAGTGAGGTTGATTTTGTGAAAGTGTTGCATTGGTTTTGCAGTTGTTTTTGGCAAGACTTGAAATACTCAGTTAATTTATACCGAATTTTAAATGCTTGCCTCAAACTATTGCCTGTTTCCAAGTCCCTCCATTAGTTATTTAAATAGGTTCTGTCACTGAACCAAATGTTAAAACACAAATAATTCATTCTTGGGAGAGTTCCTGTGATAGGGATGTGCTAAGTAGTCACACATCAGGTGGCTCTCCTCCAGAAGACAACAAAATAGGTGCTTTTGACTGAGTTTAGCCAACAAAAACATCCCCTCGCCCTCCGTGATAACACAGACGACAAAAATGCTAGGAAACAGCAGCTCGTGAGGCCGCAGGGACACCAGGAATTGTCCCATAACAAAGGGAAACCCCAGAATGCAGGGGCACGTACACAAGGTAAGTATGGTTGATCCCGTAGGAGTGGTGGAACTTAACATCAGGAGACTTAATGGCCCAGTGAAAAGATCCAGAGCCTTCGTCCACCTGAAAGGTATGAAAGTCGACATAGCCTTCCTCCAAGAGACACACCTGAAGGAGAAGGACGAACTGGGGGTAAGGAAGGGCTGGTGGTACAGACCTGCCATTCCTGCTACGGCGTGAGAGCTCAGGGGGTAGCCATACCAATAAAAAAGAGAACAATGTTTAGTGTAACGAGGATGGTTACGGACCAAGGGGGAC
Source organism: Scyliorhinus canicula (assembly GCF_902713615.1). NCBI lineage: Eukaryota > Metazoa > Chordata > Chondrichthyes > Carcharhiniformes > Scyliorhinidae > Scyliorhinus > Scyliorhinus canicula. Next base: position 60,563,711 of record NC_052151.1, on the reverse strand, counting down.
GGGACATCATGGTCAATGGTGTCCAGGACGGGCACCAGTGGTCCTGTCCTGGTAAACGTGTATGCTTCCAACTGGGAGGACACAGAATTTGTAATAAAGACAATGGCGTAAATCCCCGACATAGATACACATCGACTCATCATGGGGGAAGACTGTGTACAGGACCCACTGATGGGCAGGTCGAACTCCAGAACGGGGAAAACGACAGGCATGACGAGGGAATTGGGGACATTTATGGAACATAGAACATAGAACGATACAGCGCAGTACAGGCCCTTCGGCCCACGATGTTGCACCGACATGGGAAGTCAAAAACTAAAGGCCATCTAACCTACACTATGCCATTATCATCCATATGCTTATCCAATAAACTTTTAAATGCCCTCAATGTTGGCGAGGTCACTACTGTTGCAGGTAGGGCATTCCACGGCCTCACCACTCTTTGCGTAAAAAACCTACCTCTGACGTCTGTCCTATATCTATTACCCCTCAATTTAAGGCTATGTCCCCTCGTGCTAGCCACCTCCATCCGCGGGAGAAGGCTCTCACTGTCCACCCTATCTAACCCTCTGATCATTTTGTATGCCTCTATTAAGTCACCTCTTAACCTTCTTCTCTCTAACGAAAACAACCTCAAGTCCATCAGCCTTTCCTCATAAGATTTTCCCTCCATACCAGGCAACATCCTGGTAAATCTCCTCTGCACCCGTTCCAAAGCTTCCACGTCCTTCCTATAATGAGGCGACCAGAACTGTACGCAATACTCCAAATGCGGCCGTACCAGAGTTTTGTACAGCTGCAACATGACCTCATGGCTCCGGAACTCAATCCCTCTACCAATAAAGGCCAACACACCATAGGCCTTCTTCACAACCCTATCAACCTGGGTGGCAACTTTCAGGGATCTATGTACATGGACATCGAGATCTCTCTGCTCATCTACACTGCCAAGAATTTTACCATTAGCCAAATATTCCGCATTCCTGTTTTTCTTTCCAAAGTGAATCACCTCACACTTCTCTACATTAAACTCCATTTGCCACCTCTCAGCCCAGCTCTGCAGCTTATCTATGTCCCTCAGTAACCTGCAACATCCTTCCACACTGTCTACAACTCCACCGACTTTAGTGTCGTCTGCAAAT